>NC_133619.1:337663119-337723119 GCF_048593235.1 Sminthopsis crassicaudata | reverse complement strand
AGTTTCTAATTTTCAGTATCTAAGGTCTTAAGGCTAATGTCAAAAGCAGATCTTTTGACTCCAGGTGTTATTTTTTTTCTGCTATACCACAAATGCCTATATTATTTGAACTCCAGATGTAATAGCCTGTAATCAGTCCCTGCCTTCTAAAATTCTGATTAGTCACATGCATCCTCTTTTAGAAATATAATATATCTAGATGTAAAACTATATCTTATGAAGCTGAGATATTTTTGTCTGTTTATGTTTCTGCTTTGATAACAATTAGGAAAGCTAAGATTCTTTGTATTTATTTTGTATTTCTTTGTATTCTATATTCTTTGCATTTATTGCTTATGTTTTCATAGCAGTTAGGAAAACTGCTAGTAGCATAGTGCTAGCATAGAGAGTTTGAACTTTGACTTCAAGTATTTACCAGCTGACAAGTCACTTGAGCTCTGCGTCAGTTTTCCATCTATAAAATGGGAATAATAATAATAAGAATACCTAATTCCCAAGGTAAATGAGATAATATTTGCAATTACTTTGTAAACTTTAAGGTACTATATAAACTCCGGCTATTACTTTTAGAGTTTGGGAATGCTGTAGACCATAGGAACATCACTGGATGGTTTCAGGGATCCTAGATTGTAGCTGTAAATCTATAACTAAATAACTGTGAGACCAATTGTGAGCCTAATCTGCTGAGTTTCCCTCATAATGGCTCCTAGTTCTAATATTCTATGATATCCTAAGGTATAAAGGTAGCCATTCATTGATTAACCTGCTATATCTAAAAGCAATTATCTGTGTAATATAAGAATCCTCTTTATACAATCAATCAGATCAAGGTCTGGGCACCTCCTTTAATCAATCAAAGATATTTCAATTCCAGTGCAAGAAGAAGTCTGTTCCAAGTAAATGAGACTTGGTCACACCTTAAGGAATCTGTAAAAAGCAGGATCTGTATCAGAGTGGGGTAAATATCCTAGGGTCTAGCAGTACAACAAAAGGCCATTGGGTCTATGGGCATCTAGGATAAGAAGAATCTAAGGACTCAAGGAAATTCCAAGAAAAGGTTTATTCTTTATCCAATTTTCCCTCCCAGTACCTATTTTAATACTCAATTACTTTTTTACACAAGTAATTCCAATAAACTGAAATTTGCCTTGATCATAAAGAAGTTCGAAGTTAGCTAGAGATAGATCCAAATATAAATTAATGCAGAAAGCCAAACCTCTGCCTAAATATTAGGAATTTTCTTAAGTCAAGGCTCAGAGAATTGGGATTGCACTCCTAATTTTTTCATTTACTATAAACTCCCTAAAGTAGCAAAGGAGGGAACCTGGATCTAAGGGGCCATTGTATTGCCCTATGCTTAAAATGAGCTATTATTGTGAAAGGTTGCTACATTATGGTTCTCCTGAGTAGCATGGTCAGTTCTCCCTAGCATCTCCATCCTCAGAACTGAAGCATGCTTTCTCAGTCCCTTAGGACCCATGAGCTCTTTCCTGAGCTGGAAAATAGCTTTCTGTTTTTATTTCCCAATTGCCTATTTTGTTTTAGAAGTAGAGATATTTTCTCATGGAATGTGGATAATCTTCCGCAGTTGTTAATGAAGAAGCTAGACTCGAGAATCTCAGAGATATCCAATTTGCTAGCTATGCCTGATTTTCAAAGGCTGTCATTTTGCCTTAACCTATGTTGAGTAATTGTGGTTGACTCATTCTATGATGCTTGAAAGTGATATTGAAACCAGAAATTCATTGTTCTGAGATATTTTAAAATGTGGTTTTTCCTAGATGGGCTCTAATGGAGAGAACACACAGAAGGAATCCCAAAGCAAACAAAAATATACCCACATCAACCCCCAAAGTGTTTTTTCTCCTTAAATAAAGAATATAATGGTTCAAATACTCTTCATAGCTCTCTAATTGCATTATTAAACTTCCAGAGGTTTTACTCTGAACAGGATTGCCATAAAAGTACACTGGTATGCATTCTGTCTGTGGAGAATAGCTTACTTTAACTCAGCTTAGTACAGTGCCTGGTACATAGCAGATGCATAATAGATATTTATTAACTGACCTTCTCTTAATTGCCCCAGGCAATTGGATGCATCAGAAGGAATGAAAGAATGGGAGTTACAAGATCAGAGTTCTATGAGCTTTGCCACTAACTTGCTGAGTAATCTTAAAAAGGTCATTTTTATTCCTTTCTTTTTCTATCAGTTTCCTTATCTGGTCCTCAATTTAAAATTAAGTATGATAGCTATTATTAAGTAGCCAGCATTTATATACTACTTTAAAGTTTCCAAAAGACCTTACAAATATTAACCTCTTTGAACTGTATAGCAACCCTGGAATACTGATGCTGTTATTATCCTCATTTTACAGATGAGGAAATTGAGGAATAGAGTAATGGTTAAAGTGACTTGCCCAGGGTTACACAACTGGTAAATATTTGAGGCTGGATTTGAATTCAGGTTTTCCTGACTCCAAGTCCCATTTTCTATACATTATATATGCTTCTTAGATCTATCCTAGTGCCAATTTATTGACGGTGTTCTGCAAATCTCTGGTGGAATGCAATGATAGTAAAGACTAGAAGTTTCCTATCTCTCTTCTAACTAATGATAATAAGTAGCTGGTGTTTATATAATGCTTTAAGGTTTGCAATGTATTTTACGTACCTTATCTTACTGGATCCCCACAACAATACTATAATCTAAGTGCTAATATCATCCCCATTTTAAGTATATTGAAAATAAGTGACTTTTTCAGTTATTAATTGTCTGAATTAAGATTTCATGACTTCATCAAATGCTTTCTACTTCTCTGTGTTGCCATAACAGAAGATGAGAGTGATGGGGTTCTGAGGAATATGAATGGCACTAAGGCAATTCTCCTAGGCATTCAAAGATTTGAGAAGTGTGGGTGACATCTGAAAACAGCTTCTAAGATTGAGTTTGCATGTGAAACTCTTGGCATTCATGGAAGGAAAGATTATCGATCAATTTCTCATTTCTTTCCCAATTTGGTAATCTGCCTTTCTCTCCCAAAAACTGACATTAAACACATTCTCAGTGAAAAGTCAGTTGACCCAGAGGGTGATAGAATAGCCTCCTTTGGCTCCTAAGATATATCTCTTTTTTTCCTATTCACTTTCCTGGGATAAAACTCTAAGACCAAAACAGAGGTCTACCAGTCAGGGCATGCATTCAGCCAAGAAATCTTGGCACACTGCTTTCTTGGCCTGTCATGTCTATGTGTATAACAGGCCCCTCTGGATGATTAGAATTCATATTGCTCTGAAAAAGAAATGTGTATATTAAAATAAAAGCCCCTGCACTAACTTTGTCAGCTTAACTCCAGAGAATTCATAAGATTTAAAGTCTTAAAGGACCCTAGAGATTATCTAGTCCAGCTACCATATTTTGAAAGTAAAAAATCTGAAACCCAGAAAAATGAAATTCTCTGTTCAAGACCCTACAGATAGTTACTATGAGCCAGGCACTATACTAAGTACTTTACAATTATTATGTCTTTGGAATCTCAAAACAATCCTGGAAGGTAGATGCTATTAGTATCTCATTTTATAAATGAGGAAACTGAGGCAAACTTGTCCAGAATCACACCTTCTTGACTTCAGGGCAGGTGCACAATTCACTGTACTAACTCATTTTTTTTCTGCTTATTCATGACCTTTGTTTTCTCCTTCTAAAACCCTTTTAATAATGATGATTGTCTTTTATATGCTGTTTTAGAATTTTAAAAATGTTTAAAGTGTTCTTTAATTTGAGCTTCATACCAGTTCTGAAGCTTGGGGTAATTGTTGCTATTCAGACACGGCTTTTTGTGACCTCATTTGGGGTTTTCTTGGCAAAGATCCCTGAGTTTGCTATTTCTTTCTTCAACTCATTTTGCAGATGAATAAACTGAGGTTTAGCTTAAATGCCTGTTATCCTATAGCTAGCAGTTGTCAAAGCCAAGATTAGAAATAAAGTATTCTTGATCCCAAAGCCAACAATTCTATATATAATCATGCTTTCTCTCTGTTATATGAATTGCCTAGGTCAAAGTGAATGATGGATGGCTCAGCTGCTCTTTTGATAAATCAATGAAAGTTCAAGAGAACTAGGAACCCCCACCCCATCTCCTGTAGCACTTTGGGTGGATCCCCCTCATTCACCTTACTTTGCTGGATTTATGAGAGGGCAAGGAAGTGTCTAGCAAATATTAATCATTCAAAAAGTGCTTTTTTGCTCATTTATTTATTCATTCATTCACTAATGTCTCATAGGATGAATAAGAATAGGCAGCTTATGGCCTTCATGCTATAGGGAATAGAATATCCATCAACCCACACAGAATCCCCAGAAGCACATAAATAGAATTTTTCTAATGGTCATTATCATTGTCCTCCTCTTTATTATTGCCTATACCTTCTGATGCATCAGTATAGGGAACTCCTGGTGCTGCAACTTCCTTCCCTGATATAGATTAGACAGTCTTTCAGCATGACTTTTTTTACATAGTTGCCTGAAGGCATTGTGACACTGAAGGATTTGCCTTCTGTCTTAAAGCTCATTGAACATTATTACCTTTGTTTGAAAGGCAAGAAGGGGTTCCTGGAAGAAGAGGAAGCTGACTGTTAAGCTTGGCTCTGAAGTAGTCATTTTGACTAAAGATTATGGTACAGTAAAAAAGAGAACTAGTTTTCTAATCAGAAAACTGGCATTCAAATCCTGCTCCTGGCATTTTACCTATGTACCCTTGTACTAAGTTTTAGTGTCCATCTTTAAAATAAAGGAGAGGGGAGTGGATGGTATCTGAAATATCTTCCAATCCTAGAGAGCAAATCCTATGATTTTAAGGGGAAAAAAAAGTAAAGCTGGTAGGGTATGAGGTTTAGAAGCACTGAACCAAAAAAATTATCTCTCTCCATTTGGTCCACCCAATGTTGAAGGCAAGGTTGGACTGGAAAAATATATTGAAGTTTGGGGCTAGCATCCTGAGGTGTCTCAAAAGAATTTGTAGGCTTAGGTCATCTCCAAATCAAGAGACAAAGATTTTGTGGCATGCTTAAGTTCTGAAGGGAGTTTTAACCATTAATAACAAGCTAAATTTCCTAGTGGAACCCTCTAACTAAGTCAATGCCATAAGACTGGCTAAATTCCTAAAAAAAAAAAAAAAAAAAAAAATTAAGGTAATTTAGCTAAGGATTAGGATATCAGTAAATTCTTTCATAAGGAAACAACCTGGGTGGACATCAGAACCTAGTTGGAGAGGATGTTACTGTGGGGTTGTCAATGCATGGAATTCAACAAGGAACAAAAGGCCTACTTAAGGACTAAAGATCCCCTTAACAAGATAATCCTGTTAGTGCTGCTCCCTGCTTGCCTGGGGAGTACCATGGACAGTAATTCAGGATCTCTCCTGTCAATGACACCTAGCTACCTAGGACCAAAGACCCCATATCAAAGCTATCTCTAAAGTAGCTTGGGATTCTGGTTGGCTTGTAATTGTGTGTAATTTCCTTGGCTCCATGGCCATATATATTCAAGAGTTGGTCATACTTGGGTCAATTTAGTTTCTAAGACTGTAGCAGATGGGCCTGGCAGATTTGCCCTGAGCCACGTGGCAGATGGGTCAGATGTAATGGTGGAAAATATACCAGAAGGAGAAATAGAGGTGCAGTGAAGGAGAGAGTTAACAGATGAAGATGGTAATTTTGTGAAGAGAGCTCAAAAAGGAGATCAGGGTGCTGGCTTCTGAATGCAAACAAAATGCTGGAGTTGAAAGAATTGGGGGTAGGTGGGGAGGGAGAAAGGGAGATAGTAGAATTCTCCCACAGTCATTGATTGGAGTTCTTCTTGGAAATACTCACCACACCTTGAGATAATCAGTATCATCCTTTTTTTTTTTTTTTTTTTTTAATTGATTGCTTGAGATCATTCACAGTGATATACAGTGAGGCTCTATTCCTTCTATCGGGGTTTCATGTTTCCAGTTATTTCTGACTCACAATCACCTGTTTTTTGCTCTATTTTGTCAAGACTACAAGTGTTGTGCCACAGTTCCCTTTTAATGTCCTTAATTTCCCTAATTCGTCCTACCTCAGTTACTCTGCCCCAAGACCTCAGGCTATAATCATTCCCTCTTAATGTTTGATGGGATAAAGGTCTTTAGACATCATTAGAATATCAGGAGCCTCTCTAGGACCTCCCTCCATTATGTCATCCTAGGTGCCTCCCCACATTAGGTTATCCCTGATGAGGTAAATACCTAATGAAGTTTATACCTCATTAAATTAGGATTAATTGAGGTCTAGTGGCAGGATTGGGGTACAGGTTGTCAAACGGAGCTTCCCTGCAACCCCTTAGGATTCAGCGCAAGGATACAAAGTTAAATCGGGTCTAATGGCAGCGAGAGTCCCCTGTAAATGAATTTACAGGCCCGAAAACCTAGATTGATAAAAAGAGGTTTATTGCAGGGTTTGGAAGCAAGGTTAAAGTCTGGTTAGTAAAAGGCATTAGATAGAGGAAGAAATACACCATAAGTGGTAGAACGGAGAGTGTGATACTAACATCTTTCAACTCTCCACCAAGAGATGATTCCACTTTGACTGTTTTATCTGCTTAAAGAGGCATATGGGTGGAGCCCAGGTGGATTCCTCAAAGGCCAGAACCCACCAGGTGGGGGTTGGGCTATCTGAATAGATCATTAGAATAGGGGCTGAAAACCCAAGCCAGCTCAGATCCAGTGGGGGCTGGGTACAAGCCTAAACTGGCTCAGATACTGATCTCTCCTTGGAATACAAAAAGGTGGTTATGACCAGATCTTGTAATCAAAGTTCAGTCCCAAAGGAAGTTGGAAATCAGGAAAGGAATCTTAAAGGGGGCTACGCCCTCATCAATCCCCATCTCAGGTACCTCCCCCATTATGTCATCAGCCTATTTACTCTATAAAAGAATCTTGTATCTGACATTTGCTGCTAGATTCTTGGAGACAATAGTCTCTTTCAGCCCTGGGACCAAACCGTGGATCTATTTGGTCCCAGTAAATCTCTCCCTTTCAAATAAAATATTAATAACTCTTTAATCTCTATCTTGCCTCAGTTTCTCTAGCATTACACTAGCTAGTGTTCATTTGTTTCAAATAACATAATCACATTTTTATAAAGTTCATAAATATCTTAAACAGAATACCTAAGGAAAGATGGAGATTCTCAGGACTAAAGTGTGCCAAGAGAGGTACTTTGGAATGGAACATCTCTTAAATCAGACCATATAGACCTCCATATTTCTCTTATTGTCGGATAACCCTTGCTTGGCTATATTCTGAAACTAACAACCAAGAATAACAATTTTGTGGAATCACATAGTATTAAAATAATGAGAGCTAGAAGAAACTTTATAGATCATTCTGATGTAAATTATGTTCCCTTTAATCTTTGGGGGAAGAGTTAGAAAGGCCCTGATGTAAACCTTGAGAGAAGGGTTGTCCAGAGTCTCAAACCCTCCCAGCCTCTAAGAGAGGCCACTTTCATTCATGAAGGTAACTCCCAGATGAGTAATCTCATTCAACTGGAAATCTCCACCAAATTGCTCCCCAGCTCAGGGCCAAGACAAACCTGATAAAACTGAAGGCTTGTCAGTTCATCTCTGCTAATTCTTAATCAAGGAGTTTGCCTGCTAAGAAAGCTGGTTTTTTGTTTGTTTGTTTTTATTTTTGGTTTTTTTTTAGCATAAATAAACCCATTCTTGCCACAAATCTCTCACCTGTATTCATTGGGGTTTGTGAAAAATTCTTTCACAAAGCCTGCCTCTGGCCAAGGGGAATTCCATTGCTGTTAGAATATCTCTCAATTAGGATATCTCTCAACCCTCAATTCTCGCATCCCATCAAATTCCAATCTAATCCTTTATTTTACAGAATGGATAAAGTGACTTACCCAAATTTAGAAGTCAAGTTAATAGCCAAGTTTAACTCAAACCCAAATCTACTGTCTTTTAATTTAGTGTTCATTCCACTATAATAACACACTGAATGCTATTATTTGCAATATTTATTATCACTCTATAGGTCTAAATTTGTAAACTAGCAATCAGGAGGACTCTTTATTTTCTCTAAGTGCCCAGAGAAGTTAGTAACAATACAGTATAATACCACTAACCAGTGAGCAATAGTACCTTAGTTATGACTTTCATCCAGCTAGATTTCTTTAGGCATGTTTATCTGATAAGGAGAGTAGCATGATCAATTATGCTTCATTAAAAATAAGAATAACTGCCATCTATTAATATAATTGCATGTAATAATCTTGACCAATATTACTCATTACTACATTTAAATACAATATAATTCATACATAATACCTTGATCAATACTTCTAACTACTATATTTCAATACAATGAAACCACCCATAATACCTTGGCCAATATTAGTAATTACTATATTTCAATACAATATGAATCAGAGCAAAATTTAAAGAAATACAAATCCCTTGCTACAATTCAGTCCTATTCTTAGCCATTTACAATCACTGTTTCATCTTTAATCCTAGTTTTTTCTTATGATTGAGAAGAATGTTTTGCTGAATTTTTCTACAGGTATGCCCAATTTACATATGAGCTGGTCATATTCTAAAAAGTATTTCGTTATTTTTCTCTTCAATCCAATTCAGTTTTGCACTAGAAGCAATTTTCCTAAAATGAAGGTTTTATCATGTCACTCCCCTATTCAACAAACTCCAGTGGCTATTGCTTTAGAATTAAATATAGGGAATAAGGATAGTCTTTAAATTACTCGATTTTGTTAGTTTAAGACTCTAGGATCACTTTATGTAAATTTTTCTAAAGTTCTTTATCCCCTGACCTCTTCCCATCTCCTTAGTCTTTACTCCCCTCTTTGAATGTGCATTTGAGTCATCATGCTTTCATCACCTCCCATTTTTGTGCCTTTTCCCCTCATACTTGGAGCCCCCTCTCCTCACCTCTATCTTACCTCCTTCAAGAAGCTTTTCAGGTCTCCCAACTGCTAAGGTAACCCCTCCCCAAATTATCTTATTTTCATTTTGTATACAGTTTGTACATGGATTATGTGTACATGTTGTTTCCTTTATTAGAAGGTTAAGATCTTTGACAGTAGAAACTGTTTCATTTCTATCATTGTATTCCCAGCATTTAATCCAGTGCTTTGCACATAATAATCAATTAATAAATACTGTTATGCCACAGTTCTCTTTTATTGTCCTGACTCAGTTTCTCTAATTATTCTGCTTCAATTTATAATTGTCAGCTCAAAGCTCAGTCCTGCATAACCTCCCCTCCCCCTCTTTATCACAATATTTGACAAGGATAAAAGATCTTATGTTTTAGAATATCAGAATGCATCTCCCCATTCAAGATGCTTCTCTCCATCTCCAGGGTTCCCCCCACCTTAGGTCATCCCATCTCCAGTGCCTCCCCCCACCCTATCAGAGTCCAGTTCCCCTCTCAGCACCCAGACTCCCCCCCCACCCCAATCTACCCCCTGAGTCTGAGCCATGTGCATGTAGATCATTGAGAACTCACATTGTTTGCTGGATTCTTGGAGATGATAGTCTCATTCAGCCCTGGGACCAAACCATGGATCCATTTAGTCCCAGTAAATCTCTCCCTTTCAAATAAAATATTAAAAACTCTCTAATCTCTATCTTGCCTCAGTTTCTCCGGAATTACACTAGGTGATTGATACAAGTAACTAAACAAAATTTTAAAAATTAAAATTAAATTATACACATTCTTTATTTTATTTTCAGCATTTAAGTTTTGTGGAAAAGAAGGTTTAATTAGAAAGGGGAATGGTTGTTCCTATGGATATTCTAGAGAAGATCTCTGAAAATTTTCAAAAGTTTTAGAGATTTTTCAACTAATTTTTTTTTTTTTTTTTTTTAAAGGCCGAGCAGCTTTTATTGGCTCGGCTGTGTCCCCGCGGCCACGTCACTCCTTGAGGAAGAAGTGCATCTTGTCATTGATCATCTTGCGCTCTGGGTTGAGGCGCTTCAAGATCTGGGCCAGCACGTTGACTGTCTGGTCACTGCTGAGCCCCGTCTTCTTGGTCTGGAACTTCTTCAGCAGGTCCTTGGTGGTCATGGGCTTTCGGATCAGGTAGCGCCTGACCGCGTCCTCTGTCACCTGCACATCACCACTGCTGGGCGTGGACTTGCCAGACTGAGGCTGGGGGGTGGATTTCCCTGAGATGCTCTGGGCTCCCGCATCCAGCCTCAGGCGTTTGGCTGCAGGCGTATCACTGGGTCCGGTCTGGCGCTTCCCTTGCTCCAGCTTGCTGGCGGCTGCCCGCAGGGTGGAGGAAGTGCTGCCGCTGTCTACACTGGGAGTGCTCGGGCGGCTGTTGCCCCTGGAGCTGCTGCCCGAGGCCTTCTGCTCCCTCTTGGGGGGAATCTTCTTCTTGGTTATGAAGAGGGCCGAGGATGCCTCGTTGTCGATGTCACTCTCCTCGGAGGTGCCCGACTCCTCGCTGCTGTCTCCTTTCCTCCTCTTCTTCTCCTGAGGGTTGGAGGCCTTCTTATCTTCTTCCTCCTTCTCCTCCTCCTCAGGGGGCTTCTCCTCCTCACTCTCCTCACTGCTTTCGCTTTCCTCATCAATGCCTTTAGGGCAGTCCTCCTCCTGCTGGACCACCTTGGTTTTCCCTACTGTCTCCTCCTCAGAGCTGCTGGAGCCATCTGACATGTAGTCCACCTCCTGGCCCTCAAAGTCCCCATCATCGCTGTCCTCAAAGGCCTCATCATCAGAGCCCTTCTTCTTCTTCTTCTTGCCCCCCCTGAAGGGAGCCGCCTTCTTCTTGCTCTTGGGGACCTTCTCTCCCTCCTCCCCACTGCTGTTGCTGTCCTCAGAGCTCATCTCCAGGTCGTCCTCCAGGTCATGGATGCGGAGCTCACTGGGCTTCTTCCGGCTCTTCTTCCCTTTATGCTCATCTTCATCCTCATCGCGGTCCTGGTCCTTCAGCCGCCGCTGCTGCATGATGCAGAAGTGGTTCAGGACTTTGTTCCTCCTCTCCCATTCCTCCTCGGCCTCCTCGGCCGTGAGCGTCCGGTGCCGCGCCAGAGGGGTGAAGTTGTACCAGTTGTGCACAGGGAAGGCTTCGAAGGCCCCGTCGGGGCACTGGGTGAAGATGTAGTACGAGGTGTTTTCCGTCACCCCGCCCTTCTTCACTCCCTTGAACCTTCTGCCCGTTTTGCCATTGACTTTGAGTAGCCAGGGCTGGTCTTCAGCCTTGAAGGCCTTGAGGATGATGCCGTACTTCTTCCTCCTGGCCTCGTCCCGCAGCTTGCGATTGAACTCGCTGCCGGCCCCGGACTCCGGCATCTCCTCCTCCTGGTAGATCTTCTTGTTGCTCAGGTCCCGCTCCATCTTGGCCTGGTGCCAGGTAGAGAAGTTGACTTTGTCCGCTGCGTTGAAAGCCATGATGTTGTACCTCTTGAGGTTGTTCTTGGGAACTCGAACAACATACTCGGTCACAGTCTGGCTGCTGGTCCCCAAGGTCGTCATGGCCAGTGCCGGGCAGCGCAGTGAACAGCCTGAATGAAGAGGATCCGTGGGCTCCGGACAACCGAACTCAGCTCCACACCAAGTCGGCCTGGAGTTCTGGCACAGAGGCTCCAGCCCCGGCTATTTAACCATAGCCGGATCCGGAAGTGACTGCATTGTCGTCATGACAACCGCCGGCCCCTCCCCTTCTCTAACTTGTAAACTCTTCACTGAGGGTGTTAACTCGTCCCTCTCTGAAAGCTCAGTCCTCTGTTGGGTTACAGGCAAGCCTGAGGGTGGGCTCGGAAGGGCTTTTGGTCCCTTTCCCCTCCTCCTACTTTTTTACTATGTCTAATTTTGCTTTAAATTTTTAACTTGATTTATCAGTCATGATTAGAGTCATTCCCTCTATATAAATATAAGTTGTTAACATTGAGAAAGGGAGTAAGAAAAGAAATGAAAATGAGTGAATAAATGAAGCATTTATTAAGTGCTTACTACATGCAAAGCACAACAGATAAAAGCAGAAAAGTGAAGACAGTTTCAAGAAACTCACATTCCATTGGGAAGTACAATTCATATGGAAAATTTCAACTACAAATCTTTTTGTAAAGGAGGGTTTCTCTATTTTTCTGCCTGTAGATGATAGTTGATCAGCAGCCCTATTGTTTGTGATGATGAGAAAAGTGGACCCATTTTTCACAATGATTTTTTTTTCTCTCAACGATGGCAGTAGGGATTGAGTTTAAATCAGGTCCAATGACCTAAAGCATACAATTTTTCTTAGGGTCCTGGGCTCTCTTTGTCAAGAGCTAAAGGTAGGGGCAGCTATGTTAGGATTACCAGGTGAGAACTCAGGTTGTCTGACCAGTGACAAGGTGAGAACTCAGGTTGTCTGACCAGTGACAAGGTGAGAACTCAGGTGGTTATCTGGACAGTGACAAGGTGAGAACTCAGGTTGCCTGGATAGTGATAAGGTGAGAACTCAGGTTGTCTGACCAGTGACAAGGTGAGAACTCAGGTTGCCTGGACAGTGACAAGGTGAGAACTCAGGTTCCCTGGACAGTGGCAAGGTGAGAACTCAGGTTCCCTGGACAGTGGCAAGGTGAGAACTCAGGTTGTCTGACCAGCGACAAGGTAAGAACTCAGGTTGCCTGGACAGTGACAAGGTGAGAACTCAGGTTCCCTGGACAGTGGCAAGGTGAGAACTCAGGTTGCCTGGATAGTGACAAAGTGAGAACTCAGGTGGTTGCCTGGACAGTGACAAGGTGAGAACTCAGGTTCCCTGGACAGTGGCAAGGTGAGAACTCAGGTTGTCTGACCAGCGACAAGGTAAGAACTCAGGTTGTCTGGACAGTGACAAGGTGAGAACTCAGGTTGTCTGACCAGTGACAAGGTGAGAACTCAGGTTGTCTGACCAGTGACAAGGTGAGAACTCAGGTTGCCTGGACAGTGACAAGGTGAGAACTCAGGTGGTTATCTGGACAGTGACAAGGTGAGAACTCAGGTTGACTTGACAGTTCTCTGGCTCAGACCTTTGGTTTGGGCCTTTAAAGGGAGTTTACACCTTAGGAACTCTGGGAGGAGCAAGCTCATTGGTAATGTTTCCCAGAAGCCCTTGTGTTATCCCATGTCCATTCTCTGGGAGGATAAAAGAAGGGCAGCATTGGGTCTGAGAGAATGGACTCTGGGATAGTTTTGACGCCAGGCAGGCTGAAAGGAGAGCAGTCTGATTTGAGAAAGGATAAGAGTTGGTGGAGATTCAGAGCTCCCAAGAAAACTGCACACAGAGGAAAAGATTTTACAGATCTCCGCCCAGAGAAGGATTATAATTGAACAGACTACCAGACCCTCACAATTGCAACAGCTAGGTGTTGCAATGGACAGAGCACCAGCCTTGAATTCAGGAGGACCGGAGTTCAAATCTGGTCTCAGACACTTAACACTTCCTAGCTGTGTGACCCTAGGCAAGTCAATTAACACCAGCCTCAGGAAAAAAAAAAAAAAAAAAAAAACTAAAGGTAAATGTTGGTCATAGTGATAGTGTATAGAAGCAAAAAGGAGAAATAAAATAGACAAAATCTGAGAAATAGAATGGGAGAAAATAAGGACTTAATGGATAAGTGTATGTGTGAAATAGATTGTCTAACATGGAATTAACAGCTATGAAAGAAGAGGGAAGAGAGCTAGTGGAAAAGACCAACATTTTGTGGCATCTGCCCCCAGGTAATACCATCAACCCAAGACAAGTTGGTTGCTGCCTATTAAAAAGGAAGAGAAAAGGAAGAAGCAGAGGGAGAATAACCTCAGAAAGAAAGTTGAAAAAGAAAGGAAACTTTTAAAATTATTTTTATTATTTATCATGTATAGAACATTCATGTGATGGATATCAAAGATTTATGTGGTATTTGTCCTAAATGTAAATATCTCTGCAAGTTGTGTTCACAACTTTGGTGCTTCTGACCAGCTTTGGGTCAAACACCCTAGCCAGTAGCTTTCCTCAAGTGAAGAAGAAAATGGCAAACCACTCCAGTATCTTCCTAGAAAATTCCAAATGGGATCCCAAAGAGTCAGGATAACTGAAAATTACTCAACAATATGTTGTTTTCCTCGTTTGTAAGATATAGTTCCCCTTCCTAACTCCTATTATCAGTACTGTGAATCCCTGTACTCTATCAGGGCAGAAGTCAAAAGCTGAAGAGAGAAGGGGGGAACTCATAGAGGGTCTATGCATTTATTGCATGAAATCACTGGTTAATTTCTATTGAAAAGGAATAATTGTCCTTTCGCTTAACCTTGGAACTTTGTCCTTTAAAACCAGGAATTGGTGTTATTCCTAATCTATATTGAATAGTCTCTTAGCAACCTTCACACTCACAGGATTAGTTAGAAAATGTGTGTGTGTTAAGCTTAGAGTCACAGAAGCAATCTTGCCAGAGCATAATTTTTTAAAAATCCATTTAAATAGAACTTAACTAGATTTTTAATCCATTGACAGAAATTACAAATTAAGTAACCTTTTCCCTTCTGGAACCTAAAACATGTCTAATATAATATGTAACATTCTGTACTCTAATATCTGAGAATATCTATTCCTCCTTTCTTAACTGTATTTATTTTCATCTTTATATATTTTATCTTGCATTATTCTATTTTATATACCACTTCCTCCCTTTTGGAAGCAAGAATAAATATTCAGTAAAATGGAGTCAGGAAGAAAAATTATTTTTTAAGTACAAAATGGTTTCTACATGGAACCTATCATGCTACTAAATTCCTTCAAATTTAGTGTACTATGTACTATCTATAAGCTCCTGCCCCCGAGCTCTCAAGCCCTTTATCACTTCTCTGCTTTTGTCTCCCAAGAGATACTCATTTCAGTCTCAGCATACATTGCAGAATTGACACTAGAGAGATAGATGTGTACTGTTCCTTTGCTTATCTGTTTAATATCTGAGGAGGATGTAATCTCCTGCCTCTCAATTGCCATAACAGTTCCTGTGTTTGCCACTTGTATGGCACTTAGGATTCATGTTGTTGGGGAATGAGCAATGGACTAAGAAACTGCTGGGATCTAGGCCTGATTCTATCACTTATTAACTGTGTGACCTTGAGTGAGAATCCCTTCCCCAGTGTCAATTTCTTCATCTATACAAGAGAAATAATGGTATTTGATCACCATGATTACTTTGCAGAGCTATTAATAACAAAAATTGTTTCTGATAGCTGCTGTAAAATGTATAAAACAGCTTCACAACAAGCTTGGAATGTGCATAGTATAGCAAGGTAGATCAATGGCTAGAGCATAGGATCTAGAATAGGAAAACAAGTTCAAATTTTGCCTCAGATACTTATTAGCTTTAGGATTTGGGATAGGGATAATTTAGGATTAGGATAATCACTTAACTGTTCACTGCTTGTTTTCTGAGGAAAATAATAATCCTTATATCATACATTTGTCGTGAAAATCAAATGAGATAGCATATATAAAGTACTTTGCAAACGTTAACACTCTATGTAAATGCTGTTATTATTATTACAGATAATACAGGTAACATTAAAGATAATTATTACAGATAATCCCTCTTTCACATATGAGATACTTAAGAGAGTTTAAAAGAGGCAGGATGGCTTAATAGATAGATAACTGACTTGAGACCCAGGAAAACATGAATTGGAATTCTGCAACACTTTTATATAGGTAATCTTAATTGTTCATATAGATTACCTTCATTGTGTCCACCCTGTGGCAGAGCATTTCAAGCTCATATTGGTCTGATGAGCCATAGTAGGGCACTCTGTAACTTGACTAACAGTAATGCCATTTTGGTCCTCTTCTAGAATGAAAGACAACAACCTGAAGCTGCATAAGTTTTATAGGTGCTATCAGGATGACTTGGGTTCATAACTAACTGATAGATCGTGAGCAAATCACTTTACCTGGTCTCATCTATGATTTCTCTATCTAAAGAATCAGAAGATTGGTCTAAATGGCTCTTGAGGTCCCTTCTACTTCTATTATTATTAAATGATTTACCTGTGGTTCCATAGTTTCTAAGAATTGGAGTAGGATATGAACTCTGCACTCTAGTTCTAGCACTGCCTCTCTTATGCCTCTGCTGGGAGGTGCTCTTTAAAGAGCCTCTGGGAAAGTGCTGTGGTGACCCACAAAACACCAAATGAGTGTAAGGAGTGATTTATTATCTTTTTGGACATTTGCAGCTTATCTCCCCAACTAGATTGTAAGCCAGGAGCAAGGACCTTGGGGACAATAACCATTCCTTATATGTCTTATCTGTTGTCTGCAAAGCTATAACTAAACACTTGCTCAGTCAATACTTGTTGATTGGCTGACTGTACTAGATTAATGTACTGGAATTGTGAATTTTAGCAGGAGGGGAAAAAAAGGAAATTTGAGAAACTGCTTCATATCACCACCATTGTAAGGGGATAAGAAATGTTCCTATTTTAAATCTAGATTTTTTAAACTATACAGGTTCTTCTAAGTGTTAGTTAGTCCAAAACTGGCCCCTCTCTACTGCATGTTTTTGCCCCAATTAGAATAGCTTCTGGGGGGGGGAAATGGTGTTCCCTTCTCTTTATTCCTCAGGTATAGTTCCAGGCACATAGTAAGGACTTCATAAATGCCTATAGATGTCATTGAGGGAAAAAAAATTTAATGGTTACAAAAAATTTTACATAAAATAAATGCTTATTGATGAAACAAATGAGTATCTGTTTTCTTTTAAAGATATTCAGGAAAGCTTCCATTGTATTTAGTCATATTCCTTGCCACTAGTTCTCTTCCTTGAACTAGATAGACATCAGCTGACCCAAATAATATCACACACACTAGTTGGAAAAGCAATGCTTATAATGTTTATCCAGACTTATTACCCAAAAATAAAATCTTCACATAAGTTTACAATTTACAAAGCAATCTCATTTGTATTATCTCATTTTTTTCCATACAATAATCCTGAGAGATCAGATATATAGGTGCTATTATTCCCACTTCACAGAAGAGACAGCAGAGTCTTTCAGGTTATGATTTGCTTATAAACACAGACCTAGTTAGTGGCAGGGAGTGACTGGGAGCCAGGTCATCTGACTCAAAGCTCAATTATTTTTCCATTGTGCCAATCTACGTTAAATAATTGGGCATCATATGTTGTCTGTATGAGAATTCTTTAGCACCATTTTTACTGCCTCTAACATCACAATGAGCACTTTTACAAGAGGTTATTACTATGGTAGTTCCATGCCTCCTTGATGGAGCAAAACAAAATTTTTTAAATAGTTGGGGAGGAGGATTGGCAACTCTTTTTCCATTTTACATCTATTTTCTAGTCCTTCCATTTCTATCTTTGAATGTCCATAAGATAATTTTGCTTAGCTTGATATCTTACCAAACTATCTTTAATTAATCAGTAAGCTTTTAATTAAGCACCTAATATATGTCAAGCACTGTGCCAGATTTGGGGATTCAAAGTACTCAGATATAGTGAAACAGTACCTGAGAAAATAAGTACATATAAAAATATATACTCCACAAATAGTAAAATGTGCACATGTGTACGTGGGATATCCCCAATATCTTAATGCAGTTTTATGTATTTTATGTATTTAATGTCCCCAGAGCTTAGAACAAGGCTCTAGCACATAGTAGGTATTAAATAAATGACTGTTGACCATTGAGTTGACAGCCCTTTTCACTGTATAATTTTATCTCATTCTTCCTATTAAAGGTAAGTAAATAAAAACTATACTAAGATTTTGGCCATATCCTGAATGTGTTCAATGTACACATATATATACTTATATGTATACCTTTATAAATCCTTGTGTGTGTGTGTATATATATTTATATATATATATATATATATATATATATATATACACATATATATATATATATATATACTTAAATATATACACATACAGAGTAGTATATATTCATATATATCCACAAATATATATATATATATATATGTATATATATATATATATATATACTCACAATAAAATATGTATATATACACATACATATTTACATTAAGATATAGGAATAGTTTTCCATTTCCTTTTTCTATATCATTTGATAGATGAGGAAATTGAGGCACACAAGGTTAAGTAATTTCTCTAGGGTCACACAGGAAGATGAGTCTTCCTAATTCCAGGCCCAGAGCTCTATTCACAGAATCTAGATAGATAGGTAGATAGATGGAAAGATAGATAGACACAAAGTAGTTAAATATGAATTATAGATAAATATTTAAATATGTATATACACATGGTAGAATATATAAACAAAAACATATATAGTATATACATTATACATACATAGAATGTATTATATACACTACACATATATAGTGTATATACTATACACAGTCATATATACATATATATATATACATATATATATGTATATATATATATGTATGTGTGTATATGAAATCTCATTTGAGCCTCAACATTCCTGTCTCTCTTCCATCTAATCACTATATGTTCATGACTCCATAACACTATTTCTTTTGTGTCTTTGTGTTCATTCTTTCCTGATATTAGGTGAATTGAGTATTAAAATCAGAACACGACAAATTACAAACTTGTATGCTTTGAAAGGTAAAATGAGCATCCATCCCCAACATTCAGCATTTGGAGCCTCTTAGAGGAGAGAGAGACAGAAAAGGACGAGAAAAATTCATAAAAGGAACAGAGACATAGAGGAGAGAGAGAGAGAGAGAGAGAGAGAGAGAGAGAGAGAGAGAGAGAGAGAGAGAGAGAGAGAGAGGAGGAAAGAGGAGAATGAAGGATAGAGAGGGATAGAGACAGAAAGAGAGAAAGGGAGACAGAAACAGAGGGAGGAGATACACAAAGTAAACAAAATTATACATACAGAGTATCCCCAAAGTATGTGTAACTAGATAAATTGATACATATATACAGAAACTTGCATATACATACATACACATACATACAAAAGAGTCAAATATTAAATAAGTTTCTTTAAGGTGTCATCTTTCCCTTTTCTTGCTCTTCACCTTAGTTTCCTAGATTGCCCAGAATTCCCTCCACCATCTACTTAGGCTCCAGCTTCCAATATTGGGTCAGGGTCTCATTTCCCAAGACCCAGCTGTTCTTTAGCTTCACTGACAAGAGTTACTCCTTGGCTAAAGCCCCTGCTAGAACCTTCAGCACAGGGTGGAAGAAAGGAACAAATTAAAGCTCTGGACTTAAAAGACATCAGAGGAGGGCACTCAGAAGACAAGGAATGAAGTGCATGTTTCAAAGGGACAGCCAAAGTCGTTTTAAAGCTGCCTGTCACCAGAGAGAGCAAGCTGACAGTTAAAGGATGTTTCAAGCTCTTTTCTGATTTATCCTCCAATCGGGAGTCTGTAAAGGGACACTTTAGTCAGAACAACTGTATTTTATATTCAGATTCATGTCACAGATCATCCTTATATTAACATATTTTCTTATCATGGAATCATAAAGACCCAAAGAGTTTAAGGCATTTTCCCAAGACAAGTATAAAGATAGAAGCAGCCTGAGGTATGGGTTGTGACAGATCCCTGCTTTGAGGTCTTTCCCTATCTTGCCCAGCCCCTCTACTTCTTGTATCTTCCTCAGATATTACTTTCCATTTACACTGTATATATCTTGTTTGTATATAATTGTTTGTGTATAGTCTCCCTATTTAGAATGTGAGATCCTTGGGGCAACTGTCTTTATGCCCTTCTCTATGTGCGTACTACAATGCCTGAAACATGGTAGGCTTTTAATAAATGCTTATTGGTAGATTGACTGACTTTGGATCCTGAAGGCTTAGCATAGTTCCTAGCACAGAGTAGGACTTTAATAAGTGCTTGTTAATTGACTGAACCACTGCCCATTCCACTGAGCAAGTTTACCTCATTCTTTCTATTCCTCCAGGAACTACTGGAAAGAGGCCTTTTTAGGGGCTAAAATGAGAAGAGTTATGTTGGGATTGCTGGGTGAGCAATCCCAACAGAGTTATGTCTTTTTTTTTTTCTTTAGTTATTATTTTGATAAATCCAATTATGGTAAAGGATCACAGAAACTTGAAAATGTAAGAAATATGAGAGTGTTTAGACCAACCCATACTTCACCAAAATAGACATCTCTATAATTTACCTAACAAGTTATCATCAAATCTTTCTCTGAAGACCTATAGTGAGGAGGAACCTGTTCCTTCCAGAAGCAACCCGTTCCACTTATTCTTATTTCAGTCATTTCTGAGTCATGACCCTATATGAAGTTTGCCATTTCCTTTTGCAGCTAATTTTATAGATGAGGAAACTGAGGCAAATAGATTAAGTGACTTGTCCAGGGTCACACATCCAGTGTCTGAGGCCAGATTTGAACTCAGGAAGATGAGCCTTCTTGACTCCAAGTTCAGCACTGTATCAGCTAATTGTCCACTTAAAAACAATTGCAATTATTAGAACAATTCTCCTATATCCAATGGAAATTGACATCTCTTATAGATTAATTATATTGCTCCTATTTCAGCTCCCTGGGGCAAAACAAATCAAGTCTAATAATCTCTCTTTTCCATTAATAACCTCTTCAAGGAACACTGGGAAATGAATATAAACTGTTGGCATTCTTGTTTTTCTTCCCAGGTTATTTTTACCTTCTGAATACAATTCTTCCTGTGCAACCAAGAAATTCGGTTCTACACACATATATTGTATCTAGGATATACTATAACATATCTAACATGTGTAAGACTGCCTGCCATTTAGGGGAAGGGGTGCAGGGAAAGAAGGGAAAAATCGGAATAGAAGTAAGTGCAAGGGATAATGTTGTAAAAAATTACCCATGCATATGTACTGTCAAAAAAAAAGTTTTTATTATAAAATAAAAAATATTATAATTAAAAAAAAAAGAACAATGAATTCCTCCTCCCCAAAAAAATTACCCCTTCAAAGACTTGAAGACAAAAATAATACCCTTCCTAACTTTCTCTTCCCCAGTATAAACATTCTGGTTCCTTCAAATAATTCATTGCTATCCTTAAGCCATTCTCCATTTATTCCATGTCCCTTCCTATTATAGGAGGCCCATAACTGAACCCATGTCTTTTCCTAAGATGTGATGCCCATAACATTGTTAAAAAAACAACAACAACAACAAAAAAAAAAAACAAAGTAGAGTAGAATTAACATTTCCCTAGGTCCAAAAACTATGCTTTTCTTAATGTAGTCTAAAATTACATTAGCTTTTTTTGACAGTCAAATCATACTCTTGACTGTGAGCTGAAGTAACAAGGGATGAATGGCCTTTAGAAGAAAATAATACCTCAAAGACATGATGTGAGACATATGAATACCCAAAGACAGTTTTTGGGGTAATTAATAATAAAATTATTAATTATGCTAGCTGGCAATCAATAAATTGATGATCAGTGATTTCTCTTGGTAAACAGATACTAAGAGAGACCCTAAAATTCCTTAAATCCTTCTGAAAGAGAACTTCTCTGACAAGTGAAGATCAACCCTGACAGATGGACATTTTTTTTAAATTTTATAATTATAACTTTTTTTGACAATACATATGCATAGGTAATTTTTTACAATATTATCCCTTGCACTCACTTCTGTTCTAAATTTTCCCTTCCTTCCCTCCACTCCCTCCCCTAGATGTCAGGCAGTCTTATAATGTTAGATATGTTATAGTATATCCTAGATACAATATATGTGGGCAGAACCGAATTTCTTGTTGCACAGGAAGAATTGCATTCAGAAAGTAAAAATAATCTGGGAAGAAAAACAAAAGTACAAACAATTTACACTTATTTCCCAGTGTTTCTTCTCTGGGTGTAGCTGATTCTGTCCATCATTGATCTATTGGAACTGAATTAGATCTTCTCTTTGTCAAAGATATCTACTTCCATCAGAGTACATCCTCATATAGTATTGTTGTTGAAATGTATAATGATCTCCTGATTCTGCTGGTACTTCCCTTATGGAACAGCTCACAGAAATGTTTTCCCTGCTGGACTCTAAGAAAAAAAAAAAAAAAATCTGTTCAAGACTTTCATGTATACATTCAGTTCAAGCTCAACAGACATTTAAGAACTATTTAGTTATCACAAAGTAAACAGATAAGAAACATAGAATTTCTCCTAATCTTATGAAGTGGGGAATAAAAGGAGACCTCTATTACACATTTTTGGAAGCAGGATCAGTAAACTTCACATGGATCAATAGCAGGAGGAACATTTAATTGGTTAAAATTAGTTATAATGGGAGAACTAATTAATTATAATAGGCTTCACTATTGGCCTAGTTGGTAGAATATGTTTTAAATGTTTTTTAAATGCTCCTTGTTTGTAATCCCTTTCCATTTTTCCTTTGTTCTCATCTGCGTATTTGGTAGATGTCCCATTAATGCCCTCTTCATCCTTTTTTTTTTTTTTTTTTTTTGGAGAAAGGGAAAATATAGGATAGGAAAAGGAGCAGCACCATGATACCCCATAAACTAACATATGTCAATATTAGTCTTTCTGACCTATGATTAGTCAGTTTTAAGACTTTCAAAATTGTTTTTCTTTATAATATTGTAGTCATTGCTCTCCTAGTTCTGTTCTTTATTCATCCATCTTTTCCAGGGTTATCTGAATCCATCTCTTTTATCCTTTCTTATAACTGTTAATATTCCATTACTTTTACATACTATAATTTATTCAACACCCTCCCCAATTGATTGCCACCCTTTTTGCTCCAGTTTTTTGCTGTGACAGAGTTGCTTTGTGTGGGGGGGGGTGTATTATGTATTATGCATGTATTTTTTAACATCCATGTCCTTTCTCTCTGCCTTTGATCTGGTACTTCTAGGCCAAAGGGTAAGCATAGTCTAATGACTTCTTGGATATAGTTTAAAATTGTGTTACAGAATCACTGGACCAATTCATAGTCTACCCACAGTGCATTAGTGCACCTGTCCTCCGAGAGCCCCTTCAATAATTGTCACTTTTCATCTTTGCCATTTTTGCTAATCTGTGTGTCAAGTGGAAACTCAGAGTGGTTTTCATTTGAATTTTTTCCCATTTTAGTGACTGAGTATTTTTTCATATTATTATTGGTAGCCAGAATTTCTTCTTTAGAGAACTGCCATCTGTATCCTTTTAACATTGGAATGACTTTTTTTCTTATACATTTGTATCAATAGAAAACATAAATCATTTCAAAGGAGGAATAAGCAGGTCTTAGTTAATTGGGCATAGTCAAATAATATTAAATAGAAATGGCAGTACCACTAACTAAAATAGGCAAGAATATTGAGAGACAATTCCAGTTTGCAGATAAGATGATGTGATTGCACATGTGTAACCAACCTCAAATTGCTTGCCTGTTAATAAAGAGAGGAAGAGAAGGAAGAAAGGGAGAGAATTTGAAACTTAAAAAAAAAATTAATGAATGTCAAAAATAGTTTTTACAAGTAATTGGGGGAAAATAAAATATTAAAATAAAAAAAAAAGAAAAAGTGAAGATGATGAACTTGGTTTGAGACCTTTTTAAGGTTTTAAAAAATTACAAGGACCACAAAATCATTGGTCTACAATTAGAACAATTCTCAAAGGCTATCCCATCCTAACTTATCTTTTTATAGAGCAGGAATATGAGGGCACAGGAATTTAAATAACTTGCTCAAAGCCACACACATAAAAAACATCAGGACATTTGAATACAAATTTTCTGACTCTGCTAGATGACAGAATAGATAGAGGTCCTGGCCTGGAATAAGCCATCTTCCTGGTTCAAATCCAATCTCAGACACTTACAATCTGTGGATCCTGGGCAGGTCAAATGGAAAATTTTGTTTAGTCAGTTTCCTCATTTGTAATGTGAGTTGGAGAAGGAAATGGTATACCGATTCCAATATTTTTGCCAAGAAAACATCAAATGGGGTTACAAAAAGTCAGACATAAATAAATTTACTAGAATAAGTTTTCTTCTTATAGGAAAACTATGTCTCCCTAACTATTATATTAGGCTATTGAAATAATCTTCTGGAAATCATCAAAAGGCTAATAATTGTGAAGAGACAAGTTATCTAAATTTTCAAATGAAAATAAGCAATGAGAAGTAGGGAAGATGATCTCTGAAGTCCTTACCAATTATAAGTCTGTGATCTTTCAAAAAATATGAAATTAGAAGTAGGGAAAAAGGCCAAGACTAGACATATAGCTGTGTGAGTTATGACCAGAGGGGATAAAGTCATGAAAGAGAATAAGTTCTTTTTAGAAGTGAGCATGTGAATGATCCAAGATAATTCCAAAGGATTCAGGATGGAAAATGTTTTCCACATCCCAAGAAAGAACTGAAAAGTCTTAAATGGAGATCTGAGCATACTATTTTTCATTTCTTTGTTTTTAATGTTCTTTTTTTCCTCTGACCTGTTTTTCTTTTATAACATGACTAATGTAGAAGTATGTTTTACCTGATTTACACATGTATAACCTATATCAAATTATTTACCATTTTAGGGAGGGTGGATGTGAGAGAAGGAAAAAGTTAGGAAATTAAAATTTTTAATGATTTTTTAAAAAATGTCTTTAAGGGTAACAAGGGAAAAATAAAATACAATTTTTTTTAAAAAAGTAGTAAGTATGTATATGTACAAAAAAAAAGTAAAGCTCCAAGGCTCAAAGCAGGTTTGCATCTAAAATGTAAATTCAATATGTGTCAATTAACTATGTGGTACAAGAGCCAATAAAGTTAGTAGAAAGTTAAGAGAGGCATGATGTCCAGGACAGGGAAGGCAATAGACCTGGAGTCTGCATTTGTCTGATCACCAAGTTTCAATTTTGGGTGCCATATTTTAGCAAGGTCATTGATGCATTGGAGCATATCCAGAAGAAAGTGACCAGGAGAGTGAAAGGCCTGGAAACTCTGCAAGGAGAGTATTGGTTCAAGGAATTGATATTGATTGAAGAAGAGAAGCCTCAGAAGAAGACCTGATAGAAAATGTGCAGAAGGAGGATTGGACTTTGGTCCCAGAGAGTGGAACTAGAGACAGCTGAGTGGTTGGTTCAGTAGACAGAGTAATAGCCCTGAAATAAAAGCACAAGTTCAAGACACATTGTGGATCCATGAGCAAGTCACCCAACTCCTCTCTGCCTCAGTCTCCTCATCAATAAAATGAATATAATATTAGCATCTACCTTCCAGGATTGTGGTGAAGATCAAACAAGATGAGACATAAAGTGAGTTGTAAATGTTGAAGAATCAAACAAATTTCTATGGCAAGTGATAAGTAGGATGCTCTCAGAATAACCTGGTGCTCCATAAACTCAAGCAAAGTGAAATGTACTTTAACAAAGTAATAGCAAGATTCTAGGATCATCAGCTGTGAATGATTGCTATTCTCAGCAATACAATGATCATGAGTACTCTAAAGAACTTGTGATGAAAAATTCTATCTATACCCAGAGAAAGTACTGATTGTGCCTAAATGCAGATTGAAACATACTCTTTTAAAAAAAAAAAAAAAAAAACTTTATTTTTCTTAAGGGTTTTTTTTGGGGGAAGGGAAATCTATTTTTTTTTTTCACAACATGACTTTTATGGAAATGTTTTGCATAACTTTACATGTGCCTTCTTAATGAGGATTGGCAATGGGGAGAAATAGAGAGAATCTGGAAGTCAAAGTTTTTAAACCAAATGTAAAAAAATTGTTTTACATGTAACTGGGGAAAAATAAAAATACTTAATAAAGAATTAAGCAAATGCTAGTTATTGTTACTACTACTATTATGTATCAGTGAGTGGAACTTGCAGAGAGGCTGTTTTTACATGATGTAAGAAATTACTTCGCAAAAATTTAGTGGGTTGACCTCACCTGGGAAAGTGATGGATTCTTCCTCTTTGAAGGTCTTCCAAGTATAGGTTAGATGACTAACTACTTGTCAAGTATAAGGATGTTAGATTCATATCTAAGTTTAGTTTGGACCCAGAAAGTTTATGATTTTATTATGGGTACATGTTCAGAAGGGGATTCATATTCAAGTAAGTTTGGATCCAGAAAGTCTCTGATTCCATAAACATAATACACCTGCGCTTTTCTTGATTCTCCTATTAGCAGCATGGTTAATGAGTTGTAAAGACAACGAAATAAGCATCCCTTTAAAATTCATTAATATCTGGGAAAGAGATCAGACTAAATTAATGAATACTCTGAAATTTAGAAGATAAAGAATTTAGCTCGTTAGGCAGTAACCCAAAATAAAGTTGTAAGTCAAAAAAATTAGATTTGAATTTTTTTATTCTTCAACTTCCTCTTTTAGAACTCTTCTCCCCAACCAAGGAATCGACTCTGGGATAGTTTTGACGCCAGGCAGGCTGAAAGGAGACCAGTCTGATTTGAGAAAGGCTGGAGGAGGTTCAGAGCTCCCAAGAAACCTGCACACAGAGGAAAAGATTTTACAGATCTACTCCCAGAGAAGGATTATAATTGAGCAGACAACCAGACCCTCACAATTCAAGAACTTTACAAATTGGCTCCTGCTGGAGCTGGCTCTCAATCAGTCATTGTAATTATTCCCAAATTGTTAATTGCTTTATCATCTAACAGAGGTTCAAGATTTGAGACCTCCTATGCGGTGGTTTCATTTTTAAGTGGAAACACTTTCACAATCTAAAGAACTGTCAAAAAGTTTTTGTATGTGGTTTCCTCACTAGAATGAAAGCGCCTTAAGGGCAGAACTTTTTTTGCCTTTCTATCCTCAAGACTTAATACAGTACTTTATATTTAATAAATAAAAGTTTACTAGCAGTGCAATGGATATTTCTGATCATGGGAAGCTGTTTAACTCCCTAAAATCTTAATTAATCATTGTTTCTTTCAACAAACTGGCCACGTATCTACTATGAGCAGAAACTGTGCTAATTACAGGAACTGCTTTAAATCAGAGTCCCTGCCTTCTTAGAATTTAGTCTTATGGGGGTTTAGAGAGGGTAAAGGAGACAAGTCCAAATAAGTATAATAAATAATATTATATAAGTGCATCAGAGAGATACAAAACAAATATCAACAAACATTTATTAGGCCCCCTACAAATGCTAAGCATTAAATTAGGTCAGGGAAGACTTTAAGAAAAAGGTGTCATTTGAATTGGATTTTAAAGGAAGCATATGGTTTCAATAGTAAAGAAAGAAACAAAGAAATAGTACTTTAGGTATGAGAGACAGCATGGGCAAAAGTATGGAGTTGGAAAAATGTAAATTCTGTTATGAGCATAGTAGTCCAATTTGACTTGAAACCTTGAATATTTGTGGAGGATAGTCATGCTGTCTCACATTAGTATATCACTTTAAGGTTTTGATGGGGGTTGGGGTCCCTTTAAGATTCCTTTCTAATTGCCCAACCCATGGCTGACCTTGATTCACAAATCCTGGTCAAAGGCACCCTTTGAATATCCGGGCCCAGCCCCACCCTCAGCTCAGCTTTCCCCAGCCCCCACCTGATCTGAGCTAACTGAAAAGCCCGCCAGAACTGGGTACCGCTCATCATCTTCTAGGTATTAAAGAAACGAGCTGGAACGCCCTCTTTGCAGGAGCCCTTCCCCCAACACATGGTATCCTTCCAGCCATGTAGGGGTTCCTGCCCGCCCAGCGGCCACCTCTGGCCCTGGCATCTTTCTAACTTAACTTTACTTCCAAATTTCTACAATAAACCTTTTTTTATCAATCTAGGTTTTCGGGCCTGTAAATTCATTTTACAGGGGACACTGCACCTCATGGGATTATCTATGTGCCGAGAAATGGGGTTCCCCCTTTCCTTTCCCTCATTAGTTTAAAAAGTACTTTACAAATATCATCTAAATTGATTTTTACTATAATCTTGCAAGGGTGAAAGTTATCCCTATCCCTGTTTTTCAGATAAAGAAACAGATTTAGAATGTTTGCTATTTGCCAAAGGTGACATAGTTTACTGGTGGCAAGATCGGGAGTTGAAGCCAGGTCTTCTAAATTGAAATCTATTGCTTTTGACCCCCTTTTTAATTATGCCCAACAAGGTAGGGTGGTATCAGATTGTATATAGCCTTGAATGTCAGGCAAAGGAGTCTAAACTTTACTCAGTGGACAGCAAGGACTCACAGAAAAGCAAAGAAATGAGAAAAGTATTTTTCAATGGAATAAAGACTGGATTGGAAAGGGAGGGGGTTAGTAAGAATAGGAGGACCTGTAAAGACTGTGTAAATCCAGTCCTGTTCCTGAGGCCACAAGAATAGAGAAATAATGTTGTAGGTGACGTAGAGATTCTGTAAGTGCTATGGGAGGCCATGTGGTTCAGTGGCTAGAGACCTGAACTTGGAGTCAAGAAGGCACAGATTTGTTTTTTAAAAGTTCAAGTGCTGTCCAAAAAACTACCCTGTACAACACTTTCCCCTCCTTCCCAGCAGCCCCCACACTCTCCTCTATATCCAGTATCAATTTAAGAATTGTAGCATGAGGTTAAAAAATGACCTCATAAGATTTATTTCATTTCTGTCACAGGCTAAGGACATATAAAAGAGAATGAGAATAATTCAAAAACCTTCAGAAAGCCTATAGTGTTCTAGATTTCTAAAAAATAGTTTTTCTTAAGTGTGTTTTTTTTCCTATTCTAATGATCAATCTTTCTAACATTTTCTAGCTCTGTCTTTATTTATTATCTAACCAGAAATGGAGGCACCCCAGTAGTTTAAATACTATGTGATGATGAATAAATACATTCAACCATCAGGGGAAATCACCAGTAAACTCATTATCAATTAACATTCATTGAACTGTAGATTTCCAAGTCCCTTCTGGGTAATGAATGAGCAGATTATTGGATGGCTAGATTCCCATTTGGATATACAGGACAAGCTGTGTCAGGCCTGGAGGGTGACGGTAGGAGGCAACTGAGTAAAAGAGAGATAAAAGGAAAGATCTGATAAATTCTCAACTAGCAAGGCTGACAGTTTCATCTCTCTGAAAACAAAATAGGCTACAAGAGAAACTTTTACTCTGGCTTGATCCCAATCAACCAGGGTTAGCAGAATCATAATTAATCAATTGATTAAATCAATTGATAAGCATTTAAGAAGCACTTGTTGTGTGTCAATAATTTCACCTTTGTGACTTCTCTCAAATCCGTCCCTTTCTATTCTCTGACATTGCCACCACTCTGGTGCTTGCCCTTATCTCTTAGAGCTTTGATTGCTACAATAGCCTGCTGGTGGGTGTGCTTGCCTCAAATCTCCCCTCATTCCAGTCCACCCTCCATTTAAACACCAAAGTGATATTCCTAAACCACAGGTCCAGCTGTGTCACCCATTCCTCACCCCCCCCCCACTCCAGTGGTTCCCTATCAACTTCAAGTTAAAATATAAAATCCCCTGTTTTGTATTCAAAGTCCTTAATAACTTCACCCTTACTCCCTACCTTTCTAGTTTTCTTAGCTTTCCTAAGAAGCTCACAGCTGGAACTATTGAGCAAAGATTTCATTTAGAAGGTGAAACGAGTCATAGCTAGCAGAGGAGTAAATGGGGCTTTGCCTTTAGATACTAATATCTGAAATACATATTTCTTCCCTGGTGGATACAATTTAAGGTTTCATTCCTATAGGTCTACAGGTCTTGCCTTGTACCCTCCTGAAGATTTAGGGCACAATCATCCAATAATTGGCTCCTCATCTAGCATCCACAAGACAGAGATGAAGCACCACCTTACTTTCTCTCCTCAGTAGCCCTCAATGTCCTCAACCCCCTGATTCAATTTAATTTGGACTAAGAAGAGTTTCAATCACTTACATCTCTATTCTTTAGTCCTTTTGAAGTGACAAAGTCCTTGAGAGGAAGTAACCATGCCATCCTAAGTGTATTCATGATACTGAGAAAAGGGAACACTAGTGCTAGCCAGACACATGGACTAGATTTTATGAAAGCAAATTTTTAAAAGGTTAAAGAGAACATAAAAATGTTTTAATGGGTAGTCTCCATTAGGGAATATAGCACATTAGCAGAGCTGTAACTTGGGCAAGGGCAGTTAGGTGGCTCAGTGGAGAGTGCACTGGGCTTGGAATCAGGAAGACTCATCTTCATGATTTCAAATACAACCCCAGACACTTACTAACTGTGGGATCCTAAGCATGTCACTTAATCCTGCTTACCTCAGTTCCTCATCTGTAAAATGGGCTGGAGAAGAAAATGACAAATCAGTCCAGTATCTCTGCCAAGAAAACCTCAAGTAGGGACAGGACTGAAATGACATAACAATAACCACAAAAGCTTAGGCAAGACTACTGGTCTGTTGTTCTAGGTTCTGATATTTGGAGACTAAGTCAGCAACAGAAATAAATGAGCTCAGTATCTGGTTAGTAAAATAACAAGGTGAAATCCAAGATATCAATCCTTCCTCTCTCGGGTGTTACTCACTTGACAAGCTTTTCTCTCTTACAAGTATCAGTGATGTCCTGCTGCCTATATCTCTGCATCCCCAACTGAATTTGCATTTGCAAGTTGATTTAATATGTTTTATATTTTTTGCTCCAGTTCTTAGATATAACTATGATCATGGGGACTGGAACAGAAGTTATTATCTCCTCTCCACCCCACCATGAAACCCTGACCATACAAATGCTTCTTAATAATAGAAAAAGATTGAGACAGCTAGGTGGCACTGTGGATAGAGCACCAGCCCTGTAGTCAGAAGGACCTGAGTTCAAACGTGATCTCAGACACTTGCTTGACTGTATGACCGTGGGCAAGATACTTAATTAACCCCAATTGCCTCAGCAAAAATTAATAATAAAGATCTTTATTGATATCTCTTGTTTTTGCATCAACATTTCCTTCTGCATTCCTCCCCTACCTTCCCCCAGAAAGTCATCAATTATAATCAAGAATTAGTTTATTAAGAGGAAGAGAAATCAGGGAGCCAAACCAACCAACCTGTTGAAAAAAATATGATGTATTATACCATGTTGTTCCCAAATAGAACCCTCCCCACCTCCACAGAAGAGTAGGGATAGGGAGAAAGGGGAAATTTCTTCTTATACCTCATCTTCAGGGGCAAGATTGGTCTTTATAACCTCATGCATTTCATTTCAATTTACTCTTTCCACTTCCATTGCTGTACTCATTGTGCATATAGTTTCTTGGCTCTGCTTACTTTATTTAATTAAACACATATTTTCTAAATTAAAAAAAGAGGGATACATCTAAAAAATTAAAAGAAAGAATAAAAAAGAATATGATCTCACAGTTCTCTTTTTAAAAATAAATTATATGAATGCATTTTGTTTTATGTCACCTACATTGCTCAAAGTATTCTTCCCTCCTCTTCCTCCTCCTTAGAGAACCATTCCTTATATAATTCCAGCCCCAAACCCATTGATATAAGATTCTCTACTCATTGGTGGCAAATAAGGGTCAGGGAAGTGTTGTCAAGATTGAGAGATCTCTTCAGTCCTAACAGACTTAGAGTTTTTGGTTTTGGTTTTTTTTTCTTCTCTGAGTCTCTTCAGATTTCACACACTTCTGGCTGCCAGCTTCAAGAGGAAAAATGAACAAAACCAATCCTACTTTCAAGTTGATGAAGGAAAAGAATGTGGGAAGATATGAGAGAAACTGGCAGTCTCTAAAACTGTCCTGTCCCCAGCTTGTTACTTTAAAGGCTTTGGGAAATTCCTTTTTAGTGAGACCTGAAACTCTCTCTTGGTTAAGCTAGGTTATTTCATTTCCAGTGGGAGAGCTCCTTCACTCCTTATTGTCTGGTACATGTTCTCCTAGTAAGCCATCTCTAATTTCTGTTTACTATAATTTAGATACAAGGGTTTTTTGATTTAGCATTATGAATATTCATTGAGAAAGATTTGGCAGAAAGGGTTTCAAGCGGTGGGAATAAAGCTTGGGGTCCTCCTGATTTCCCCAATAATGAAACAATGGTCAGAAGTTAGTTTGAACCTGACTATATTCCTTAGATTAACAATATTTAAAGGAATTTTTAGATAAAATTGTAGCCTAGTATCTCTAGCTTCTGGCCTCAGCTTCCTGCTTTCCTACCTGATGGAAATTAAAGTTATCCTTCAAGAAGGGAGAAGAGAGGAAAGGCTAGAGATGTCTATTCTGCCTCCTTTCTAGACACACAATGCCTCCATGTATAGATGGAAGATAGCTCCTCACAACTGATAGGGCCTCACTACATTTATGCTAAAGAATAAAAAGTAGGAAAAACATTTTAGCAGCACTTCACATAATGCTCAGACATAAATACTTACCAAACCCTTCAGGACTAACAACCATCCATAACTATTTATCTCTGTAAATAAACAGCATGAGTCCTTCTTATCTTTTCTTTGGGGTCAAGGTTAGTCAGCTATGATATCTCGGCATATAATTTCAACTGTTTTGTTATGGTCATTGTTGTTCTTTCCATTGGCATCATTCATTTTCCCCCTGGTTCTGCCCTATGTCATTTTAAGTCCAGTTTATATAAGTCTTCCCATGTTTTTAGGGGTTAATCATATTCATCTTTTCTTTACCGCAAGTAATATGACAACTTCAACCATTATTTTCCCTATAGAAAGTATAAGTATAAGCATTTTTTACAGAGAGCTTTCTGATAAGATCAGATTTTAAAAGATCATACAGGAAATGGGAAGAGTGGAAAAAAACCAAAAATTAATGCAAAAGAACTTAAAGGAACAGTAAGAAAGGCTTAAATCTAGAATGAATTGAAATCCTGAAAAATCCAGAATAAAAGGATTTTCCTTTAAGGTTGGAGAAAACAAGAAAGAGATTCCAAAAATATATATACTATTTAGGACAGATGGGATCGCATTAGCAAAGGACAAAGAAGAAACAAAGCTGTTATTTGATACTTCTATCTTCTCTGGGAAGGGAATTGTTCTTCCAATTAGAAAGAGTGAAACAAACATCAAAAAACAATCATATTTGCCTAAATTATTATCCAGTTCTCTTACTTAGATTCACATAAGTGCTAGCAGAAAGGCAGAAAAACATTTACTCACATATTTATCACATAGAATAATGGTAAGAGCATTGAACCAAGATCAAGAAGGCCTGGATTCCAGTACTGGCTCTCATGCTAGCAGCACAACCTTTCTTCTGTTAAATATGAGTGATAATAGTTGTAATACCTATATGGTAAAAGGTATCATTGGAGTTAGAAGAAGATTCAATTCTACCACTCTGTGACCAAGGTCAAGGATTTATTTATTTATTTATTATTATTATTTTTGCTGAGGTAATTGGGGCTAAGTGACTTGCCCAGGGTCACACAGCTAGGACGTGTTAAGTGTCTGAGATTAGATTTGAACTTGGGTCCTCCTGATTTCAGGGCTGGTGCTCTATTCATTGCACCAACTAGCTGCCCCATCCCCTTCTCTTTAAAGGTAGTGTCAAGAAAATCCCAAATGGGGTACAAAGAATTGGAAACAGTGGATAACAAGAAGATAATAAGTACATTAGGAGGTGCTTTTTTTTTTCAAGGTTATCATTATTGAAACATTAATGTGGATTGAAGAGATCAAGCAAAGACCATAGCTAAGCTCAGAAACTATTTCTATTCCTTCTTCATCTGACCTTCTCTTTCTTATCTCTTTCTCCCTATACATGTTTCTTGTTTTCTTCCCTTTGTTTATCCTGTCTCTTCTCCCTTCCTGTTTCTTCAATTCCTCTTCTCTTTCTCCCTTTTTTTCTTTCTTTCCTTCCTCTTTTCTCTACTCACCTTTAAATTATTTCTCCTTTATTGTTCCACAAAATGAAACAAAACACTTTGATACTATTTATATTTATTTAACTTTCATGTTCCTTATTCTTAATTTTGAAAGAAATTAGAATACCTCTGTTCACATCACTTAACCCCATTTGCCTCAGTTTCCTCATCTATAAAATGATCTGGAGAAAGAAATGGGAAATCACTCCAATATCTTTGCCAAGAAAATTCCAAATGGGATCATAAAAAATCTGACATAACTAAAACACCTGGACAATGCGAAAGAATAAGAATAAGAAGCCATGTTTCCATGTAACCTTTAAAGATTTACAAAAAACTAGATAAGGATTTCTTAGTTTGAAATCCACAGATGCCAATGCATAGATTTTAGGGAGGGGAGGACTCTATATTTCAATGGGGAAAAAAATCTTTTTTCCAGTGTAGTTCCCTTAGCAATTCTATGTATTTTATTTTATTCATTTAAAAATATAATTCTGCAAAGAGACCCACAGGCTTTGCCAAAATGCCAAATAATTTCTATAACACACAAAAGAAAAAACATCCCTGGTGTACATGCTAAAGAGACATGAAGCTTAGATTTGGATTGGTCCCTGTCCTCTTGGAATTTACAGGAATCAACTCTAGTATTAGGGTTACAGCTCTGCTCATAAGCTATAGTCCCTGTTGGAAATTCTAACCATAAACAATTAACATGAATATGAAATATGTCATGCATATGCATAACAAATTAGCATATGCAACATTACATGATACTTCCATTAGAGAGTTGTATAAGTTGTAAAACAAAGTGCTTTGTGAGAGCACAGATTTAGAGCTAGAAGGAAGTTCAGACCCTCCCCCAGACTCACACCCCTATTTTACAATGAAGCATTTGAGATCCATGGGATGTGAGTGATATGGTCAAGATTATACAAGTCGAAGCAGAGCCAAAATGCAAACAGTTCCTCCAAATCCAAAGCCAGTGAGAGCTTTTTCTACTTTGCACTATGCTAATCCATGGGTCGGTCTTGGATGTCTTTTAAAGGTCTATCATTTGATTTTTCCAATGTCCCAGGGTCAGGCTGACCTATAAAGTTATGAACTGGGTTGAATTCTTCCCCGGGAAAAAATAATAATAATATAGCTCTCATTACTGAAAGGAATTTCTCTCAGGAGGTCTCTCTGTTAGTTGGAGAGAGTTGGTGGGCATCATGAAGGCTGAACCAATCTTACTGGATACATTCCTGTCTTCTAACACATTGCAACCTAAGGCTTCAAAGTCTAAATGAGCTCCTTTGCAGAGTTATGTTATCTTTGGTTATCCTAAGCCCTAGCTTCCCGTGGCATGCTCTGCTCTTTATAGAAGCCATTGGGCTGACGGAGCAGAGAGCAGATGGCTTTAATGACTTGGCCGGGAGCCCCTGTCATCACAGAGACCCCTCCCGCTTCACATTTTCAGCACTGCCACCTGGGGAGTATAAACTGTCCTGCCACAAACAGGGATCCTTGCTGTCACTACCTCCATCCATGGCCTGACCCACAGGCAGGCCCGAGCTGTGTGCTCTCATGTGTGGCCCTGCTCCCTCAGGGATATTCAAAAGTCTGAACCACTGCTAACCTGTACCTGGCTAAAAGAGCCAGGGCTTGAGGGAGAGGAACAGCAGGAGGACACTCATAGTAAGAGGTTAACCAAGGCTAGAATGGACTCCAGTGACAGTGTGATTAGAATCATAATAATATTAATTCTGTCCAAAACAAGAAACCCAGCAAACTACTCTAGCCCTCCAGATTTATTGCAAAATTTTGTTTCCCACTCTTGGAATTTAGTCTAATCAGGGAGACAAGTTGGCTGAAACTTCAAACCCTGGGAAAAATGAATAGCCGGCAGAATTGCTGTGTTTCACCTATTTTTACTGTTCATCTTTCCCCCCAAACTCCCTTTCTCTCAGTCCAGTCACAGTCTCAGAGTTGGAAGAGACCTCAGAGACCTCAAGTTCCTGCCCTTACCTGAATAAGATTTTCTGCTATCCCATACCCAAACAGTGGTCAGTTATCTTCCCATTCCTCCCCATATTACTGGGAAAAGCAGGGACTCAGCCTGGAGTCCATTAACTTGTTTGTTTTTAATATTTTGGTAATTATATTTCAACATAAGTAGTTTCCTTGTAATTCCTTTGCATTTCATTTTATGCATTTAAAAGCATTCTTCTGTGAAGGGGTCCATGGGCTTCACCGGACTGCCAAGGAGGCCATTATGTACCCCAAAATGTGATAAGACCTGATTAAAGACACCATAATATTCCCCACAGGCAAACACAACATAAAGCCTAAAAGTTCCATTCCTCACATTCTCTTAGCTCTCAGACCCAGATTCTCTTAACCAAAGAGGGAAGCAAAGGCATGGATGATTACAATTCCTATCAGCATCTTGTGTGATTCCTTCCAAATCTGGCATATGAGGAAAAAATACTAAATTGATCAGCTGACCTAAAGCAGTAGAATGTCCTAGATACACTGTTATACACGAGGGCACTATCCACTGGGGAATGCCTGTGCCTTAGCTGAAAGTCTCCTCAATCTGTCTCCATTTCTAGTTGCTTCCAAAATGAGAAAGAGAGAGAAAAAACTGCTAAGCAGTAGCTTGAGGATTTAAAAATCCCATCTCTAAAAGAAAGATCATCTGACACAATTCCTTCATTTTAAAGATAAGGAAAATGAGGTCTAGAAGTAAAATGGCAGCTCAAGGTCACAAGGTCCACTCATCTTAGGAAATTATAGCCTACCTGGGAATCTTGCTATCTGCCCCAATATTACCCTTCTCTCTATCTAGAACAGACCCCCAGAGGTCAGGGTCTCTCCCCTTCTTTCTCTGCGCCCTAACAAACTGGCTTTGGAACTTTGCCCAGAGGTTGAACTATCCTGATTGAAGGGTGAGTACACAAAGTCACTTAACCTACAATTGATCAGATATAGGGGTTTTTAATCTTTTGAGTCATGGACCTCTTTGACAATCCAGTGAAACCCATAAACTTCTCAGAATAATGTTTTTAAATATGTAAAACAAAATATATAGAATTACAGAGGAAACCAAGTCTGTTTAATGACAACTGACTTTTTTTTTTAAGTTCATGGATTTCAGATTAAAAACCTTGCTGTATCATCCCAACCAGCCATCTACTAAAAAATACTTCCACTTTTAGCCATCTGTTTTAATTTTATAGGACTTATTCTCCTTTTCCAACAGTGATCTGATTAATTGTACCATTGTTAGTGAAAAGGACCTGACAATCACTATGGTTTTAGAACTCCACTCATTGTCCCTGTGATTTCCTGAATCAAAACTCTACCTTGCCTACCACTCCTCTGTGTTCTCTCCCTTTGACAGACTGCAAGTTACTGCACTTCCTATACCTCATTTTCTGTATCTGTGGAATAATGGTATTGGAGTAGAGAGGACCTTGCAAGTTCCTTCCTGCTCCAAATTTCATAATGATATAATCCTGATATTAGGCCGCTAAATAAAAGGTCCTACTTAAGATTGTTCTACATGATAGCAGCTCTGTTAGCATTCATTCATCACACTCAGAGCCCTATAAATGGTTTCAGAATTTCCTGTGTACTAATATTGGAAGCAATGTCTCTGAGGTTTATATCCTTGGTCTGACCTCATCATTGTCATTGATGTACTATATGAATATTATTGTAAGGAAAGCATTCTGTAAAATTTAAAGAAATGTATTAATATAATATTATATCATTCTTATCTTTTTTTGTGGGGTTTAGATTTCAAGGATCCAAATGATGCGTTTGAGATACAGCACCAAATGATGAGATTGATGTAGTCATCAAATGTTGGGGTTCAGTCATGTGAAGAATTCAGAATGGCATTATCTTTGGCAAAAAGGAAGGTTTTTATTTAGGAGAGGAGATTACAGTCAAAATGAAAAGATATAGTAGACATCAAGAATGGTAAATATGAAATAGAGTTGGAAGAGCAATAGGGTTATCAAAGAAAGGAGTTTAGAAGAATCCATTAAAGGAATATACCATCAAGTAGGAGTATTCCACTAACTGGCAGGCTAAATTTGTAATCTAGCACCCTAAAAGACTTAGTAAGCTATAAGGAAAAAGATACCATGAGGAATGGAGAGGGCAAGGAGAAAGACTATCACAAAGCAGATGCTGAAGCAAACTGACCGAAAAGGCATTCAGCAAAGATGGGGTGGGCTGTGGAAAGATTTGTAGGGGAAATTTAACCTCAGGGGTTTGACATAACTTGGATTTCTGACTGGATGCAGCAAGTTGGGGTTACCCATGACCTCCACAGAGGATGAAACTATAAAGTCAAACTGATTCCTATCAGTGCCCTTCCCTGCTTACCTTTAATCTTATCAAAACTTAAGACTTTCTGTGCCAACTTCACTCAGTGACTCAGGATCTCATCACAGGGACAATTAATGATCCTGTTATTCTTATACATTGAATGTTCTTTGGACTATTGTGAAAGATGGATAAAACAAAGATAGGACAACAATTCTTGATAAATGAATAAAAGTATTGGGATACTAGCTTATCTTCTATAGGCTCACTAAAAGCATTTTCAGTTAACAATAGTAATAGACAGAATAATGGGGGTAATAAGTACCACTTCCTTCTTCTAAGTCTCTATACTTTGAAAGCTTTTTATTTCAGTCAGTTTAAAGATTATGAGCATTTGGCATGGCAACATCTGTTAAAAAGATTGCTCTTCAGTTTTAGTGAATCGATGTTATATCCAAGAGATTGTGGGCAACAGTTAGTCTGTGATCATGGTCCTATTCTAGTACAGTTTAAGGGCTGAATTCTCAAGGATATTTTGAGGTCTGTTTTTGTAGGATGGGAATTTGTCATCTGTCAGTCCATGAAAGATAGTAAAATTGTGAAATATAATTCTAGCCATCAGGTCACATCTTGCTAAGTATTCAACATTGCCCCCAATGTTCTTCTAATCTGTGGAGAGTGGAATTCATTGTCCCTCTTTCAAATAATGCACTTTAATTCACAGGGCTGACAAATTATTGGCACTAGTTATTCTTTAAATTACCATCATTAGATACTGGGAGGGAAAAAACATATTGTCTTGGTCCATCAGGGTATGTATAACATAACATCTCTCAAATATGTCTCTTTCTCTCCTCTGACATTGCCATCACTCTGGTGCGATCCATTAGTACTCTCCTCTGAACTATTCAATAGTCTAATAGTGGATTTGCCTGCCTCAAGTCTCTCTCCACAATCCATCCTCTAGTTATCCACTAAAGGAATTCTCCTAAAGCATATTTCTGACTTATCCCCACCCCTGCCATCATTTATTCAACTCTACAAGTTTCCTATCACCTGCAGGATCACATATAAAGTCCTCTGGCATTCAAAGTTCTCTGTAGCCTAGTTTTCTCTTCCTCACCTTTCCAGTTTTCTTACATTTTATACCCCAATACCTTCACGTATTCCTCTAATTTGTGACATTGGACTTCTAGCTATTTTTCAAACAACACATGCCATTTCTGGGCTCAAGATACTTTCACTCACTCTCCTTCATGACTAGAATATTCTCCCTCCTCATCTTCACCTATTGACTTCCCAGGATTCCTTTAAGCCTAAACTTAAAAAAAAAAAAAAAAAAAAAAAAAAAAAAAAAGGCTTTCTCAATCCCTCTCAATTCTAATGCCTTCTCACTATTAATGATTTCCTATTTAACATGTATATAACTTATTCATACATATTGTCTCCCTTGTTACATTGTAAGATTCAAGGACTATTTTTTTTAAACCTAAATTTCATTTTTTTGAATATTGTAACAATTTGGCTGTTTAAGACTACAAAGATAGATTGAATATAAATGCCATTTAAGTACATGGAATAAGAGTTTTAAATATTAATGAAGTGTTAAATTGTTAAAATCCAGAGAATAAAAAATACAACAAATTTCAAATACCATTGGCAAAATAAGTCTTAGTTGATGAAATTTCCTTTTATTAATTTTAAGGTCAATCACAACAGACCCAAGATATTTAATGAAAACTTGTTTGACTGATATTTATACACACTGTATTATACAGATTTATTTGTGGAAATTTTCCACATTATTTATATTTTAAAGTACCTAAACATGTTTTTGTGAGGATTTTATAACTAACATGTCAAGAACTATTTTTTTTTAATTGTTGCTGTTGTGAGAGATAGGTTGGTGTTGGTGTGAGGATTTTGTTTGTCTGCTTTTTGGGGTTTTGACCCTGAGTTTAACTTAGTGTCTATTACAAATTACAGAAGTGTGATCCCAGTTAAGTCACTTAAACTCGGTTTGCCTTAATCCATTGGAGAAGGAAATGGCAAACCTCTTGAATACCTTTGTCAAGAAAAGGGATAGTATGTTTCATGGAGTGACAAATGTCATACACAAGTGAACAACATAGTAGGCTTAGTAAATGCTTATTCACTGACTGACCACCATTCATTTCATCTAAAGCTAAATTACAGAAGCCTTCTTAAGGACACACACTTTTAGGGTTTTGGTCTTCATTATCTTAGGAAGTGGAAAAGGGGGAATGCTGCATAAAACACACATGAGTAATTAAACAAGTGAAGAATCAGTCAAATTTCCATGAAAATCATATTAGTGACTAACTATCAAAAGAAAAATCTATATTTTGACTTTTTTGGCCACTAACATAAAAGGTGCGCTGCTTTAGTGAAGAGAGTCCCCACACTGGGAGTCCTAGTGCCAAAGAAATCTCAGGTTGTCGAGTATCTAGTAGCATAGGTTTGCAGCTGTTCAACCAAGAAATCATTCGCATTGCTTTGCCAACCCCCCCTGATGTGGCAGGAATTTGTGAGAGGATTGGCCAGGGCATAGTCCGTGGCAGTGGATACAGCTGTATTAAGAGTTGGGCAGAAGGTATGGTTGCATAAGGCCGGCCACCCCAGCTGCTGGCTCTGTCCCCACACAGAGGAAAGGGTTTCTGAGGCAACAAATAAGAGAGGGCTCACTGATTTGTAGTTTGAGCTGTAACAGGGACTAGTACTTTGGCCTAACTTCAGGTATTTAAAAACACAAAGACCTCCTTCTATTCCTCTGCTATTTAGACTCAGCACAAACTAAAGACTATTTTCTTGCCCTTTGCAATAATGGAAAGGAGATACCATGGGGAGGAAATATGCATTTTTTAGTCAGTAAAGAAGCTGTTTTTTTGTTTTTTTAATAAACTTGTTATTTTATTTTAAACTTTTTAAATTTTTGAGTTCTAAATTCTCTCCCTCTCTCCTACCCCTTGAAAAGGCAAGCAATATGACCTCAATTATATATGTGAAATCATGCAAAACATTTCCATATTAGCCATTCAATGAGCATTTATTAAATACTATATTCCAGGAACTATATAAGAGTTAGTGATATAAAGAAAGGCAAAACAGCATCTTCATCCTAAAAGAACACATAGTCTAACAGGAAAAACAAAACCACATGCAAATAATAATGTGCATACATAATCTGCAGTGAAAATGGTTGATAATCTAAGTGAAGGAATTAGGTTTGCAGGGTAAAAGATCCTGAGAAAAATCTCCTGCAGAAAGTGGGATTTGAAGAGTTGGGGAGAAGGAGAGTGAAGAAATGGAGCAGTGTGGGTAGGCCTCCATTTTCAACCTCTTCTCCCTTCCCTCACCTTAGGGCTTCTTATATATCACATGCCCTTTTACTTTGACCTGTTAGAGGTTCAGTACAATCTTGTTCAGGAACCCCAGTGCCTATCAATGCCTTAATGAAGCTCCAAGAAGTGAGAAGGATTTCTCATGCAAAAATGAGAGTCCACTGGGAGCTAAATCTTCCACCAAGCTACTTGTATATTTCCTCCTAAATTATCTCATATTAAATTCCATTTGTATTTATTTTATTTATTCTCTCAATGTTTGTGCTGCATATATCTATGGATGTACTTATCAATGAAATTAGAATAAAAACTTTGAGAAAAGGAATTGTTTCATGCTTTGTATTTGTATTCCAGGTATCTAGCAATAGCAATAGTTTAAATATTTGTTGATTGATTGATTAACTGATTGAACTCTGGTTCCATTCACTCTTTCTTAAGCAATTGGTTTAAATTGATGAGTGTAATAAATTAGGTTCACAGAACAAAATAGTCAATGATTATAGCAATCTACTGTTTGACAAACCAAAGACTCCAGCTTTTGGGATAAGAATTCACTATTTAACAAAAACTGCTGGGAAAATTGGAAATTAGTATGGCAGAAACTAGGCATTGACCACATATAACAATGTATATCAAAATAAGGTCAAAATGGGTTCATAATCTAGACACAAAGAATGATATAAACAAATTAGAATAACATAGAATAGTTTACCTTTCAGATCTATGGAGGAGGAAGGAATTTGTGATCAAAGAAGAACCAGAGATTATTATTGATCACAAAATACATAATTTTGATTATATTAAATTAAAAAGGTTTTATACAATCAAAACTAATGCAGACAAAATTAGAAGGGAAGCAATAAACTAGGAAAACATTTTTACATTCAAAGGTTCTGATAAAGGCCTCATTTCTAAAATATATAGAGAATTGACTCAACTTTATAAGAATTCAAGCCATTCTCTAATTGACAAATGGTCACAGACAATTTTCAGATGAAGAAAAACTATTTGTTTTTCTACAAACTATTTGTAGTCATATGAAAAGGTGTTCCAAATCACTATTGATCAGAGAAATGCAAATTAAGACAACTCTGAAATATCACTATACATCTCTCAGATTGGCTAAGATGACAGGAAAAGATAATGAAAAATGTTGGAGGGGATGTGGGAAAACTGGGACACTAATACATTGTTAGTGGAATTGTGAATAGATCTAGCCATTCTTGAGAGCAATTTGGAATAATGCTCAAAAAGTTATCAAACTGTGCATACCCTTTGATCCAGCAGTATTTCTATTGGGCCTATATCCCAAAGAAAAATTAAAGGAGGAAAAAGAGACCCACATGTGCAAAAATGTTTATGGCAGCCCCTTTTTGTAGTGGCTAGAAACTGGAAACTGAATGAATGCCCATCAAATGGAGAATGGCTGAATAAATTATGGTATCTGAATGTTATAGAATATTATTGTTCTATAAGAAAGAACCAGTGGATGATTTCAGAGAAGCCTGGAGAGACTTATATGAACTGTTGCTAAGTGAAATGAGCAGAACCAAGAGATCATTATACATGGCAACAACAAGGCTATATGATGATCATTTCTGATGGACATGGCTCTCTTCAATAATGATGCAAACCAATTCCAATTGTTCAGTAATGAAGAGAGCCATCTACGTCCAAATAGAGAACCATGGGAACTGAGTGTGGCCCATAACATAGCATTCTCACTCTTTCTGTTGTTTGCTTGCATTTTGTTTTCTTTCCCAGTTTTATTTTTCCTTCTTGATCCGATTTTTCTTATGCAACAAGATAACTGAATAAATATGTATACATATATTGGATTTAATATATATTTTAACATATTTAACATGTATTGGACTACCTGCCAGCTAGGAGAGGGAGTGGGGGGGGAAGGAGGGAATAATGTAGAACAGAAGGCTTTGCAAGAGTCAATGCTGAAAAATTAGCCATGCATGTTTTGTAAATAAAAAGCTTTCATTAAAAACAAAAAAAGCAATTGGCTCAGACATAAATCCATATGTACTAATATAAAGAGGTCACTTGTTCATCCAGAGTGAGAAAAAAGGAAGCTCCTAGCTTTGATCTCCAATCTAGTAAAACTCTAAGTTAAAATTCTTCTCTGATACTTTTCACTTCTCAAAAATTATTCCCAACAGCTAAGAGTTCTGGCAGATCCTCCTTTTTAAGCCAGAAAGGCTTCATTTAGATCATTTAGAGACTTGGCTGTAGTCAGGCCATATTTGGAGTACTGTATTCATTTTGGGGTGATGTATTTTAGGGAGGATATGTACAATCTGGATCACATCCAGAAGGGATTGACCGAAGATCACTTAAAAGGAGCTTGGGATGTTTAGCTTGAAGAAGAGAAGACCTAGGAAAAATATGATAGATATCTTCAAGGTTTGAAAAATTGTCATTTAGATGAGCTATAACTAGGATCAATGGGTAAAAGTTGTAGAGAAGTAGATTTTGCTTAGATATAAGGCAAAACTATCAATAATTAAAACTGTCTAAAAGTGGCATAGGCTGCCTTGAGAAGGATTTGGTTACCCTTCACTTGAAACTTTTAGCAGAAGTTAGTTGACTTTTTGTCAGTGAAAACTTAAGATCAATCTTGGATCAGGTTCAGGTTGGGCTAGATAGTCCCTGAGGTCTTTCCCTTCTAACTCTGAGATGCTGTGGAATTTTTTTCAGTAGTTATATATTGCTGATTGTTGCTAAATTGGTAGATAAATTCAAAGAGCTTCAGAATTTTGGAAATAAAATGATGCATTTTTCAGCCATAGTAACTTAAGCCAAAGAGGGATCATAATTTGCATTGGTGACAAGATTATGCATGCTAAAGAAATCTCAAATCCCGGAAGTGTTGAAAGGTTAAAAAAAAAGTTATAAGGATAATAGGATTTTAGGTCTGATTCTAGACTGAAAGGAATTAAGAGATTATCTTGATCAACCCTCTAATTTTACTATTTTTACCTCTAATTTTACTAATTTTACCTCTAATTTAATGAGGAAACTGAGACTCAAAGAGATTAAGTGACTTTCTAAAATAGTTAATAGCAGAGTACCAATAACATAAGACACAAACCAACACATAGTAACACTATAATGCATACTATTTTCTGGTATATTTACTTGTTTTCCACTCCCATTTTATTGCTAAAGCCTATTAAGACAGCTAGGTGGTGCCATAGTGCACAGAACACTGGACAAAACACTGGAGTCAGGAAGACTCATTTTCCTAAGTTCAAATCCAACCTCAGGCATTAATTAGCTATTGGACCCTGAGCAATTAACTAACCCTATTTGCCTCAGTTTTCTCATCTATAAAATGAGAAGAAAATGTCAAACCTCTCCAACATCTTGGCCAACAAAACTCCAAATGGGGTCATGAAGGATCAGACATGAGTGAAACAACTCAACAACAGTTTAACATATTGGGAATAAGAATACACCTCACCTCTGTTTGATCATGGGGGAATTCCTGAAGTAAATATTTGGTTGTTTTTAGGATAAAGGAGATAGCAGTAAAAACTGTGGAATTGCAAGAGAGAAGCAAGAAGTTATGAAGGGCAAGTTCAGAAAAGATGGCATGGAGAGAAGTTCTGCCTGGCAGTGGCGGGAGAAACAGACTTGACAAGGGCATCTAAATGCCCTTGGGTGCCCTGAGGGACACAGAGCTACTGGCAGAAAGAATGCATGCTCTCAGAAACAGCCATACAATTTCCAGGCTCCAAGGTCTCATAGAAATGTGTGACCTGTTATTGTTGAAAAAGATTGAGGGGTACAGAGGCTGGTTCTCTTTCCCAGTGCCTCTCCTTTTTCTATCCCTAGCCCCTTCAGCTCATATAGCAGGATGGAGTGGGAGGTGGCCCAGCTCATATTTCTCCTCTTTCTTCCTGGCAGAGATCACATGGCTAGTGAAAGAGGAGGACAGCTGGGCTGGCAGGTGGGACTTTGCCTACTGCCTGGGAGAAAGGACAGTGGGAGGTTACTGAGGCCTGAGGGCAGCTAAGCTGTCCAGTTGCTTTCTCCAAGCACCCTTCACAGGGCCCCAGCACTCTAATTTCACATTCCTATGGAGCTGATGATGGAAGTTCCATCATTAAAGACCCTTTCCTTTCCATCAACCATTCTTTCACAACTTGTATTTATGGTATCTTCCATTCCCTAGGGCAATAAAAGTTAATAAGTTTCTCTAACAGGCTGGCAACACTACAGAGAAGGCATGTACTTTGGATAGGGAGTGGGAGGGCTCACTTAAAGATTAGTGCCTTGTGATGTAGGATTCTCTTATTTGAATCCACTCTAATATCTAAGATCAAACCAGCTGAAAGACTTTCACAACAACATAGATGAACATTGATTACGATGCAGTAGGATATAGTTAAAAAGAGCATCAGCCTTCATTTCCTCATCTATAAAAAGGTATCAGCCTCTGAGGTGCCTTTCATTTCTAGATCTATCACTCTATGTGCATGGTACCACACTAGGTGTTGGGGTACAAAGAAGTTTATGGCCTAGTTGGGGAGTATAAAACTAAGTATGAAACAAATTAGAACATAAGTTCATAAAATGAGTATTGCAATAGACCCCTAAATGGCCTTCCTGCCTCAAATTACTCTTTTCTCCATTCAATCCTCACCCAGCAGCTAAACTAATTGTTCCCAAAATAAAAGTCTGACCACTAATACCCTTGTCAATTAACATCAACAGCTCTCCTTTGTTTTGAAGATCACATAGAAACACTTCGGTTAGCCCTTCACAACCGGGCTACAACCTACCTTTCCAACCTCAATCTGTTTCTCCCCTTCCTTCCCCTCCACGGTCCAACAAGACTACCCTTTTTGCTTTCTTCTCCCAGACCATCTTCCATCTATTTGCCTTTGCATGGACTTAGATTGAGTTCCCACTTTGCTCATGTCTTTTAGCATTCCGTGTTTTCAGCATTCTAGAGATTTTCTATGGAAGCTTTTTCTATGTACCCAAATGCTAGTGACCTACCTTTACTCAGGAAAAACTTCTTTTATGTATTTGGATGCATGTAATTGTTTTTGTATGTGTTCCCTCCCCTAGAAAAATACCAGCTCCTCAATATCCAACACAGTGCCTGGCACAGAGTAAGTTAAATGCCTGTCGGCTGACCGATTGATATAAAGGAGAATGAGAGCAAATGAGGAAGAGATCCCTTATAATGGGAGAGTAAAGAAGATATTTTTGAAGAAGTAGCATGTGGATAGGTAGGAAGTCAGTTGGCAGAATGAGGGAAGAATTACAATCCATTACAGAGATAGTAAATGATGTGAACAAAGATATAAAGCTGGGAGAATGGAGGCTATGTCCAGGAAAATAGTGAGTAGTTCAATTTTTTGTGTGTGTTTCTAATTCTATAACCCAATTTGGGGTTTTCATGGGAAAGATACTGAAACAGTTTGCCATTCTTTTTCCAGCTCATATTACAGATGAGGAAATTAAGATAAACAGGATAAAGTGACTTGTCCAGGTCACATAGCTAGCGAGTGTCTGAAGCCAGATTTGAACTCAGGAAGATGAACAGTCCTGTCTCCAGACCCAGTGCTCTGGCACCGTGCCACCTCGCTGCCCAATTTATTTTGAGTAGAAAAAATAAAGGAAGTACATATAACGTAAGATGGAGGCAGAGAGGTGGCACAGTGGAAAAAGCATCAAGCTTGGAATCAGGAACATTTGAGTTTAAATTCAGCCTTATAAACTTATTGATTTTGTAACCCTGGGCAAGTCATTTAATTCCTCTTTGCCTCTGTTCCTCATCTATAAAATGGAAACACATTGAAGGAGAAAATAGCAAACTAGTAAAGAAAAAAAAAAAAAACATGGACTTTCACAACTAAACCATAAATAACATGAGTTAAGACTAGAAGTCAATGCAGCTTCATAAATTTAGAATTAGAATGTATCTTGGCAAGCACTGATCCAATCCACCATTCCATTTTCCAGATTTGGAAACTGAGGCTCATAAAGGTTAAGCAGTTTACCCAAAGGCTAGAGTAAGGATGTAGAAGAAAGAATTTTAGTCTCCCTCTTCTATTTCTTAATCTATTGCTCATGCTATTTTGTGCCTGCTTGGGCCTCTTGTATAGAATCATACATTAGGAATATTTATCAGGCAATGATTTATAATATGTATTGGAGCCAAGGGAACCAGAGAGGAGGATATTGTAATAATTTGAAGATGTATCAGTCATTTGACAAACAGTTATTAAGTGTTTGCTATGTGTGAGATCCTAGACCACGTTAGTAGGATTGAGAATTGGTGGAAATGGGTGGGCCACAAGTTTCAGTTGTGGATAAGGAGAGAAGCAGCCTTAGCCTCCCATGTGCCCTTTGCCCAGGCAAACTGCCTGCTCTAAAAGATGTCACACAGGACACAATCAATCCTTCAAATGTACCTCCCCAGAAGCTCTGCCCAGAAACTGAACACCTTGGGAATGCATCCAGCTTGTGTGGGCAGAAGCTGTCCCACCCTCACCTTAGCTGCACTAACTAGGCTGATTTGATTTTCCATCTTGCCAGAGAACAGGCAGTTCTGTAGTCAGGGTGATATGGTGTCAGCTGTGGATTGGGTAGGGTGGCACTTTGGAGGTTAACTGCATGTACATTAATGAGCCTGACAATGCCATGCAAATTACCCTATGCCTAAGGCTTAGAGGAAATCCGCAGTGAGCCTAAAAGAAATTGAGTCAGATTTATCTCTCTTCCCTGTTCCCTTGGTTAGATTTTCAAGGGATTCTAACAAAGAAAGATCTCCTGGACTAGAAAAGACATGCTGAGAATGGAAATAATTATTAGACTATAAGAAAGACCAAGATCATAATACCTTGTGTGCACCTGTATTCCTGCATTCACACATGTTACTCATGCATCGCAATATCCCTTGGAATTTGAGAACATACACGTTATGCATTCTTTGGTGAGTATCCACAGTTTCTTTCCCCTCCTCCTAAGAAATGTGCCCATTTATGGATCGTCCTGAGGCAGTTAGATGACACAGTGAATAGCGCTTTGGGGTTGTTGTATGGAAGATCTGAGTTCAAATTCTATTTCCAACACTAGAAAGGTGTCATATTTTTTAAAGTGAGGAAGCCCACAAAGAAGATCATAAAGGCTCAGATTTTGTCAATTATCCCTGACATTTGGTTTACAAAGTGGATTACCCCCATCCTCCCATTACATACTTTCATACTCTGTGAGGTAGGTGCTGCTGTTATTCCCATTTCACAGATGAGAAAACTGAGACTTAGAAAAGTCAGGTCATACAACTAGTATCGAAGGCAGGGGTTCAACTTTGGTTCTTTCTAACTCCAAGTGAGGGTTATTATTCAACATTCTCAAAGACAACCATTGATATTACAAGGATAATATCTTGATTTGGAAATGAATGCCAAGAATGGAAATAATAATTAAACTATGAGAAAGACTAAACCAATCACCATAATAATAATTGTGCCTATATTTTTTCATTCCCGTGTGTTTTCTTACTCATGCACTGCAACATCCCTTAAAGACTGAAAAGACACAAGTTATACATTGTGAGGCTCATCAACCTCATTCTCTCTTTTAGTGTCATGGAAGTGAGGGTAAGCTCCCTACACTTAAGGCAGACTTGCCTGCATTCAGTTCAGGCAGTTGCCACATTGGTGGCAGAGGAGAAACCTGTTTCTAACTCTGTCCTTAGGACCCCAGAAGGATGACTAAGAACAAATAGCCTTTTAGGCTGAGCATAGGCTAAATATCCTGATCTTGAAAATAAAATGAAAGAAGGAAAGGGAGAAGAGATTCTAGTTTCTGAGGTCTATAACTGGGACAGTGTAGTAAAATAAAGCCCTTTGAGTTCAAAGTCAAAGAACCCAAGGTAAAATTTTAGCCCTGATTTTCTACGTGACCTTTCTCATCACTTAACTTTCCTGGTTCACTTTTCTCATCTGTAAGCTAACAAGGATGAACTAAATGCCCTCTGAGGGCCCCATGAGATCAAAATTCTGAGAGTGTGATTCTCTGATTTTTTTTTTCCCCATCAGAGATCAGAACCTTGGTCATTTGAATTCTAAGTATACCTTTTCCCACAGGAAACTGAGACTTGGTTGTTTTCATTTGCTAGCTCCAGAAAAAATCCTGAGATGGAAACTGCCTCCTTCTTGCTTTCTGGAGACCATCTTGGGCGGTGTGGTATCCAATCCCCAAATACCACACCCACAAATTGTTTTCATGCAGAAAAGGAGATGCTTTTGGGGGAGGGTGAACAGGACACACAATCTCATCCAGCAATGGAAAGGTGCTCTACTTACTAGTTTCTGTGTGTGTGACACACACACAGGTTTGTGTGTGTGAGTAACCATCTTGACCTCAATCTTTCTCCATGAATTATGGACAGTGAATATCTGAAGCATGTGGAAAAAAATGTCAATGTACTTCTCTGCATTAATTTGGTCCTGGCAAGCTTAATCAGGACCCTTGCTTATTAACTGTTCTCTTGCTGATTTGTATAGATCTCTACCTGCAAATGTATGAATATAAATATCAATCTTTTCTATTAGAGACTTTTACCCTGGGGACAAAGAAACACCCAAATGAATTGAATGCAATCCTATATCAGAATCATGGCTAGGTGTTATAAAATACTATGGGATTCAAGGCAGCTGGTCCATCCCCCTGCCTTAAGGCAGAACTGCATAAATATCATCCTGGACAAATGTGTGTCTAAAGACCTCTAAGAAAGAGGATTCTATAATCTCTGCCAAAAATCTTTCCCCACCATTAAACAGTCCTGCTTTCACATGCATTTGTATTTACAAAGAAGTTATTATTTAAAGATTTCACAATGTGTTAAGGCTTTTGCCTTATTATCTAATTAAAGGAATTCAGGCATTGTCTGAGGAAGATAGCTTGCACTAAGAGACCTGGATCTCCAAGAAACAGGTCTGGGATGTTGATAGCCTATATCCTTGAGAACAGAAAACATCTCTCACCTTATTCCTTCTAAAATAAATAAAAAGTGATACAGTTTCTTTTTAATAATGCTTGCCAAAAGCGTCACTGGTTCTTTCTCCACCAAGAACACTGGGCACATCACTTATCTTGTGGTTTAGTTGTTTCATCAATTGGAAAGTGTGGAAAATAATACTTCTACCTGCCACCCAGGGTTCTCATGATCACATAATTTCTGAGTTAGAAGGAACCTCAGCAGGCATTAAGTCCTACCTATATCCCCTACAACATACCTGATCAGCAAACCGGCTTCCACTTGAGTAGATAAACTAATGCCTAAATGAATGAATGAATGAAAAAGCAGTTGTGAAGCATTTATCACATATTACCATTGGGTTACAAGATACAAATTTGTAAAACAAGATGGTTCCTAACCTCCAAGAGTTTATATTCTAATGAGTTAAGACAACACTTAATAGGGAATGGATTATTAGTCCAGAGAGGGATATTAGAAGTCACAGGAATGGTTAGTGGAGTCAAAGGGAAATTGGTTGATAAATTCTCTTCAGGAATGTTAATGATGGGATGATGAGTGCTTTTAGAGTCAAAAGTAGAAAAAGCAGATCTCTGGCAAGTCTTGTTCGTCTATGGACAACTCCAATTGCAACCACCATTATCACCAATTTTTTTTTTCTTTACATAAAGCCTAAACTTGCTTTTTTGCTATGTCCATCCAATGTGCTCCTAGATCAGAATAATCCTACTTCCTGAGGCAAGCTTAATCCTACTTTCTATGGCAATCTTTCAAGTATCTAAAACCAGTTACCTTATCCCCTCTTCCACCTTCTCCTTTCATATATCTGAGGGTCCCTCATTCAGAGTATTGTGAGATTCAAATAAAATAAAGAGCTAAAGCACTTTGCAAACCATAAACATATAGAAATGCTAATTATTACAATTCTCAACCTACAGTCATCAGGTCTCAATTGGGGGATGACTTGAGCCTTCCACTGCGTGACTGCTGAGTGTAAGGAATGTTTATGGAGCAATACATAGGTGTGAAGACAAATGTTTAACAACCAGTCTCCCCAGAAAGAAAAAAATGTATACACATCTTTTAAATTTAATCTGTATTATTAATACTTTATTAAGTCTAGATAATCACCAAAATAGTCAAAAGCTTTGAATGCCAATTTCTAAACTATAAATGCTTATATCAACAACTATTAGATCTGGCACTAGCACAATCTTGCCCCTTCTCATCCTGGTCATCTTCACTAGACACCCCCCTTGTCCTTCCTAGAACATGGTGCTCGGAATTGAATAAAATGAGACCATTCTTAACAATGTGCTTTGCAGGGTATTTGTTATTCAGTCATTTCAATCATGTCCAACTCCTCATGATCCCATGTGAGGTTTTCCCAGCAAAGATACTGAAGTGGTTTGCCATTTGTTTCTTCAGCTTATTTTACAGATGAGGAAACTGAAGTAAACAGGATTAAGTGACTTGCCCAGGGTCATACAGTTAGTAAGTTTGAGGCTGGATTTGAACTCAGTTTTTCCTGACTCCAGGTTGGAGAACCATGACAACTCTATCCAGCTGCCAACCACCTAGTTGCCCAGAATTCATCATACTGTGCTTCTTTTAAAAAATTGTTGAAGCCATACTTTTTTTTGAAGGTCTAGTTAAGGAGATAGGAAATTGTCCACTCTGCTTCCCTATTCAACTTTTCAGTTAGCCTTCTCTTGCAAAAATGAGCCTACAACTATTAGATTCATATTAAACATGAATTTTAAATCAATCTAATGTAATCTCTCCCTCTTTTTCTTTCTTCCCATATCTTTTTCTTCCTCCCTCCCTCCCTTCATCAGTTATTTCATCTTCATTTTTCCTTACCTTATTAGCCTTCTGGCTCTCATCTTCCTGGGTTTAGGAGAGGCAATTACATATTTTGGCTTAGAAAGTTCTCTCAGCTTTGCTGTATTGGAGTAAACAAATTTCGATTATCTCAAGAATATTTAATAAAATGAAATAAATGAGAGTATTTTTTAAGCCAACAACAATGACCTTACAGCAAGATTTGTTACAAACTCTGCAGTGAATACTTTGTTGACACTATTCATTAGTATAGAATATTGTGGAATGACAAAGTTGGAAAGGACTTTCTTTTACTAGACTGCTGAGGAAACTGAACCCCAGAGTCAGAAATTTTATTTAACTCAGGTCTCATGGACAGTTAGTACTGAACCTAAACCATAAAGTCCAAGTCTCCTAAGACCCCAGTATCCTTTCTACTATGCCATAGTGAATAATAATAGTTCTTTCCTTAAAATCAATCACCTGTTTGTTAGGTGCCTACTTCATATCTAATATTGTGTTAGATACTAAGTCATAATTACTACTTTTAAGTTGATTATAGTTTAGTGAAAAAGGAAAGACTCAAACAACAGATGGTATAGAACTAAATACAATTGCAAGGAGAATTCATAAGCTTTAGAAATGGATGAGTCCTTAAAAGTCTTCTAGAATATCCTTCTCATTTGACATTTGAAGAAACTGAAGCTAAAAGAAATTAAATGGCTTGCCCAAAGACATACAGGAAACAGATTAGAGCTGGAGTCCAAACAGGTCCTCTGATGACAAATCCTTTATACTTTCCATTATATCATGTTGTCTTTCCAGAAGAAAAAGGCATCATGGAGACTCAGAGTAAAGTCAGGCTTATTAACTTCATATTTACACTGTATATAGTTTCATGTACTTGCCATCTCTATCTACCCATGCACCAGTAAAATTTAAACTTAGTGGGAGCAAGGATTGTTTTATTCCTTGTACGTAAATACTCTGACCCTAGCACAGTGCTTGGCATATAGAGGGTACTTACTAAAATGATTGATTGAGATGGTATCCTAATCATGGAAGAAGTAGATTGCTGTAAAGCAGTAGTTTTCATTTAGTGATCAGCAAAATCCTTGGCAATGGTCCAAGATTTACACACTAAAAGTATATTACTGTTATATATTATGTATTAATATATTAATGCAGAATGTTATGAATAACACATTGAATTACCTTGAGAGATTACAACACATTTTTTTCAAAAATTATTTATGAAATAAAAAATGTGGAGAACCAATGACAAAGTGAATGAGTAAAAGACTAGGAGGCAGGAAACCTTAGTTTAAAGAAGTAACTCTATCATTAGCTCACTGTCTTCTTAGGCAAGTCATTTCATTTTCTCCAGTCTTCACTCATCTATACTATGAGAGGTTAGAGAAGATGATCCCAAATATCCCTTTTGGTTCTAACATGTAATAGTTTTTTTATACTATAAATTTCAATGGCTAGAAAATATATGGGCCTATGCAGGATCATACATGATATGGGCAGCACAAACCAAGATAAGGAACTCAACTCAGAATGGGAAATGTACATAGGACCCAAAGGTCCTTAGGTTGGGATATACACATGTATAAGGGCAGTGGGCATCCATGAATAGGAGTAAAGGACCAATATGAGGAAGACATGAAGATCACAGTGATGTGTGAGTATGGTGCTCTGCAGAAATACACAAAATTTAGAATAAGTAAATGTGTATGTCCTCAAGACTTTGAATGGATGCCAAACCAAAGTTTGAACTAATCCTAAGCTTCAAGAATCAGGGATTTAAGTAACGGGTGATCATGGGTCTGTAATGATACTAAAGTTTAAAGATGAGCCAGATTATGAGGTCCCCAGAAGTCTTAGGTGGGGGAACTAGAACCATCCCTATTTGTCATCATTATTATTAGAGGGATATCATCCAAATTAATCTTAATCAGTAGTGTTGGAGGTCAGCATCGGAAAACATTTGAAGGACTCATCCCAAATTGCTGGGGAGGTTTTGGAGGGAGGAGTCTTAAGTTATCTACCCTCAAAGTACATAAATCAGATCCCATAAATACCAAAACAGTTCTGATCCAAGGAAACACTGCATTATTTTATGCTGGGGTAAGTGACAACCATGGCAACCCAGTGCATGGGAAAGACTTGCACAGGGATGAACCCTCAACAAAGGATCATGATGTCTATGGGCCATGAGGAAGACACCATTGAAAAGATTTTGCACATACTTCTATGGATTCTTTGTGAGGATTAAAAGGGAATAAGGTATAGGAAAAGGCATTCTTCAAGAACTAGGTCATTGAAATTACTGCCTTGGGTAAGCTGCCTAAAACAACATGTCCCCAATCAATCAATCCACAAGTATTTATTAAATACTTAGTTCATATGAAGAATTATGCTAAGCCTGAGTCCCAAAAAGAGAAAGATCCTCATTAAACCAGTGACTTGGAGATTGGTTACTAAATTCTTTACTTCTGGGTTGTACTTGTTAAACAAGATTTTAAAAGACTAGAAGGATTATGGAAGAAACTATGGGAAGATCCACGAAAATATAAAAGAGAAGAGCTATTTTATTCTATCTGCAGGGGAATCCAGACATCTTGTGAAGAGTAACCCTATAGAGGCCAGAGCAAGGAAGAAGTACAGTTCCCAGGAGTGTGCTGATGTGAGATAGAAAAGAGCCCAATTTGAGAGTGGAGTTACTTTGTGGTCTGTGAACCCTGTTCCTGATTTCAAATATCAGGGGAATAGATGCAAATAAAAAAAAAAAAGGAAAGAAAAAGCAAATTCTATCTGTAAAGGATTTTGACCTCTTTATCCATAACTACTTAAATAGTCTGAAGGTATAGATAAAGAATTCAAAACATTTTGAAGATAGAACCTGATTTTTCTGTTTGTGATCTCAAGTGAAAGACAACATCTATGAGAATTAGAAAATAGCCCAATGTAAAATGACTGGACCAAAAATACATAATAAAACATTATCAAAAATTTGACTGGACAGGATGCCAGCACTACCGTGGGTTTAAAAGAACTGAAGAAATCTGACAACAGAATGCAGAGTTTTTTATTTTAGACACTTACATTTTTCTCAACTAAATAATCTTTTAAGCCCCAAGAACCATTTCTGAGTCCATCAGGTACTTATGAACTTGAGAAAAGATTAGGACATACAAGATCTTCTCCTTTTTTTGAGATATAGGCCCCTTTGTCAATCTGGCAAAATCTATGGAACCCTCTTCAGAGTAATGTTTTAAAAATAGAATATACAGGATTATAAAAGAAATCAATTATGTTGAAATTTATATATTAAATATATGTTAAATATGTTAGTATATATTAAGCTTCACAAACCTCAGGTTAAGAATCCTGGTTCAATAGAATCAGAGTACCTGAGGTCAAGAATAGATCTCTAGAGGTCATCTTATGCCTCCCCCTGGCTCTAGGCAGGACCATCCCAAACTATTCATTTTTTAAAGAAAATTGTACAAGCTTCCAAAATACCCCTTCTAATCTTTATTATACATTATATCAGGCAGTTTTTCCTCCTGGTTAGCCAAAATCAATCATTACCTTTTAATCTGGACTCATTGGAAATTGAAAACAAATGATCACTAACTCTCTAATGACCAAAGATTATTACTAAGCACACGCCCCTCCCCACCCAAATTTCATTGCTTAGGATTAAACTATATATTTAAGCTATTCTGGAAATATTTTTTTGGTATCCTCAAGACAGAAGGATCGAGGAATATGCTGGGGCACTTCAATATAACTGTAATAAACACTTGGGAATCTAGGAGATGTAATATCTCCATGGGCTTTAATGTGCCATTGGATATCTCTCCTGGCTTTGCTTGAGATATTTTGGAAATGGTGGTGAGAGACAAATTGATTTTCATCATCTCTATCCACAGTGAAAGTCAGAGAATGCCACAGAGTACATTGTCTGCAAAATTAAACTACCTGAAATGAAACAAAATAGAATTCCCCACATACACAAACCAGTAAGTGCAAAGCAAGGGGAATTTAATGAGCTATTGATAGAAAAAGACAGAATACCAAATAAGATGGTGTTGACAGAAATACTATGGGAAAGGGGAAAAACTTGACAAGCCATGAGCCCACACTGGAAAAGGGTAGAGGAAAGCAAATGTATTTAACAGAGAGTCAGAGGGGGTTACAATCCCTACTGAGAAGAGACACGATATATTTTCTGCATAATTATTCCTTACCCAAATACACATTGTCATTAGGAATTTGGGAAAGTTACCTTTAAGACCATTAGTAAAGAAGGCTTCCTACTTGAACCCAATTTTCTCACTCCTTTCCTCTCCTACCACCTTTTTCTCCTATTTCCCATGATCTTGGACAAAAATGCTCAATGAAAATTATAATTGAGGAGTGGGAGTTATAAATGGTATCTCTGTACATGCTTCTTCTAATGAATAGAATGTAAACTCCTGGAGAGCAAAAGCTATTTAATTTTTATCTTTGCATTCCTAACAAATAGTGCTGTGCCTGACACATAGAAGGCAATTAAAAATATTGATTGATTGGTCGATTGCCTGCTTCCATTCTCTCCCATCTCTTGGAATGAAATGTCTTTGAGGGCAGGGACAATTTCTTTTTGATCTTTATATCCACAGTGCCTAGCATGGTGTCTTATGTGGGCTAACACAATGGGCTTACACAGTGTCTTATTGTGCTGGCACAATAAAAGGTGCTTAATTAATTCTTGTTAAAACCTCCCCCCAAGTAAAATGTAAGTCCCTTGAGAGTGAAGCTGTTTTGTTTTTTTTTTGTGTTTTTTTTTTTTTTTTCATTTTTGTATCCTCAGGACCTAGCATAGTACATGGCACAAAGTATGGACTTAATATTAACGTTTCTCGATTTTAGATTAGTAAAATGGAATTTCTCTGGAAGAGGAATATCTAATTAGTTTCTTGTTCTATCTGGATAAATTATATGTTACAGGGGATTTCTGGAACTGATTCAAACCAATGCAATACTATTTCTTCCCACATAGAATAGCATATCCATGCTTGCCATTTAGCAAATAGAAAAGATCTGAGTTTGGGGTTATTGTCTTTTCTTGGCTAAGACAAAAAATGCCTCTCCTTCTGAAAAGCCAGTAATTTCTCCCTAAGCTACTTCAAGTAGTAAGACTCAATTGATTAGATCTAAGAACAGGAAGTATCTTGGGAGATCTAGTTTTTAGCCACTTAGTAAAATTTACCATCATGCCATTTGGTTTCATTACTCCTTATTCAGAGAGAGAGGAGAAAAAAATGTATCTAGTATGTCAGAGAAACCTTTACAATTCAGTACACCACAATGTAGCTGAGTTTACTGCTGTCATGAAAATACAGGCCAAAGTTCAAGATCCTAAAAATATCTTATCATATAGCTTATCAATAATCAGGAAATTTAGAAAAATATTTGGTAATTGGGATGTGAAATGTTGCATCTTGAGGGCAAGCAAGCAGATAAATGAGAGAAATTCAAGGCAAGAAGGATTAATGGAAGGGGTGTATTCGGATGGGTAAGTGGGTGAGAGAAAGAGGGGGGGAAGAGAAAAGTCAGCGTTAATTTTTAAATATTTTGAAGTGTAAATTTTGAAAAAAGTATACAATGTATACATATGTAATATAAGACAACTTGCTGATGATAAAAATTCTAACCCCTCATTTTTTGGTCAGCCTTCTGTTCGCAAAAGGAGAAAGATTAAGAATATCTCCCCTAGGTTTTTTATAGAAGGATTCTGAGACCTCACATAACCCATAAATCTGGTAATATGTGGCCACCAGCAGGGGGCAGCAATGCATGCTGGGATGCTGTGTTCCCCCACTATCATGGACCTCCCACCCATCCCACCCCCATTTAGAGGTGTTATTTTAGGGTGGGAAAAGAAAATGCAAGCAAGCATCAATGAGATACAAAGTTGGTCATATGTAAAATATTTTTAAATGTCCCCCCCCTTTTTTTCTCAAATATTCATCTAGTAGATAGCAGGGTCAGAGCAGACTAGACTGAGCATTCTCTTATATTGCATTTTTCAAAGACTCATCAACTCTGATTGGGCTCTCTAGTCCATCAAAAAGAGCAGAGAAGAAACTTTTGAACTCTACCAAACATCAAAAAAAAAAAAAAAAAAAAAAAACATTCATTCATCAACTATTAAATGGTACTTCCCTAAGCATTTATTCAAAAAAAATTTAGCAACCCCCTCCCCCCAAAAAAGTATATAAACAGTTCTTTGGTATCCCCCAGGTTCGAAGCACTGTCCATGTCCTGAAAGACCTACAAGGATAAGCCTAAAAGAGTCCCTGCTCTCAAGGAACTTATTGTCTAGTATTCATAGCCTAAGTATTCTCATCCTTTCTTTGATTTACATGATTTAGATTAACTTTTTAAAAGCATAGCTCCTCAACAAAAACATGGCTTGGTTATTCAAATGGAAAGTGTTACGTTAATCCAAAGCATTATGAATATTGCATCTTATTTTTTAAGCTATAAACAGATAATTATGTTACACAAGCAACCATGATAACTGAGTTTATGGGAAATAATTTAGTGTTATCACTAAATAAAACTTACAAAAAAGTTAGTGTGTCACTTACTTGAAGTGATTTTCATAAACATCATCATATTTCATGGCAATTGAAAACAAATGGTAAGTGATTCACATACTGTTTGTAATTAGTATTACTTTAACATAAACAAACCAAGGTGCCTGGGATCCAAGGGAGGAAAGGGAAGAAAAATTTGGGAAAACCAAGAAGTTGCTGTGAGACATCATTGAATATTCTTAGATGGCAGAACTGGTTTCCCTTTCCTTCTACCCTCAGTAAGAAGAAAAAGCAGATGCTAGAGCCACAGGACATTATGGGAATTTAGAATTGCAAGGAACCATAAATATTATCGGGTCCACAGCTTTATTTTATAGATGAAGAAACTGAGACCTACAGAGTAGAAAACACTTTAGTGTTATAGAACTAGTAAGCAGCAGAGCCACAATTTGAACTCAAATTCTTTGGCTCCTAATACAAAATAGTTCATAGGAGAGGGAGGAGATAAGTGATCTAGATTCCTAACTCTGGCAGGGAAACATGCCATGAATACAGGTTTTCTTCCCCTCACCCTCCCCAAGTCTAAGATTAACCTAGGAGGAGTTTGATTTAAATCAGAACTTGACATTCCTAACATTTCACTGATGTATATAAACTGAAGGAATTCAACATTTGATGAAGAGGATCTTCATCAAATCAAATAATTTGGAGTTTGGGTACTTGAAGGAGAGATGAACTGTGCAAATATGTTGAGGGGTGTGTGTATGCATGTGTGTGTGTGTGTGTGTATGTGTGTTGGGAGAAGTGGTATCTTAGTTTATCAGGCTTATAAAAACAGTGCGAAAGCATCTTATGGCATAGGGCAAACTAGAATAGAAATAAATGTTTCATCAGATTGCTAAAGGTAGCAATTAATACCTAATGAAGATTATTTAGCATCTTAAGATAGATGTTTGAAGTACTAAACTTTAAAGTGTATGTTCAAGGCAATAGAATAGTCAGACAGACTGAATGTATTCCATGAACCTCCAACTCAACACATTCTACAAAGCAGGGGTAGGAACAAAAAATACACACATACACATACACAACACACAATTTTTAATCAGAGAAAGTATCTGAGAA
>NC_133619.1:337613119-337658119 GCF_048593235.1 Sminthopsis crassicaudata | reverse complement strand
AAGAAAGAAAGAAAGAAAGAAAGAAAGAAAGAAAGAAAGAAAGAAAGAAAGAAAGAAAGAAAGAAAGAAAGAAAGAAAGAAAGAAAGAAAGAAAGAAAGAAAGAAAGAAAGAAAGAAAGAAAGAAAGAAAGAAAGAAAGAAAGGAAGGAAGGAAGGAAGGAAGGAAGGAAGGAAGGAAGGAAGGAAGGAAGGAAGGAAGAAAGAAAGAAAGGAAGGAAGGAAGGAAGGAAGGAAGGAAGGAAGGAAGGAAGGAAGGAAGGAAGGGAGGGAGGGAGGAAGGAAGGAAAGAAGGAAGGAAGGAATTAAAGAGACAAAATATTAGTAAGTGCTTACTCTATGCCAGGCAGTATAAAATGCTTTACAAATATCATTTCATTTGCTCCTCACAACAACCCTGTGATGTAGATACTATTATGATCCCCATTTTATAGTTGAAAAACTGAGGCAATCAGAAGTGATTGAATTGAAAAGCCTGACTCATGTGTACTGCCCTATTTTATCACTGTCCTGTCCCAGAGTATATGAGAAGGAATAATGTTTGATCCATTTAGAAAGACTGTGAACAGTTTTAGATGTCAATCAAAGGAGCTTGTATTTTATTCTAGAAGTAATAGGGAGCCATTGGAGCTTCTTGAGCAGGGGCATGCTATAGTCACATCTCTGATTTAAGAATATCAATTTAGCTGCTATGTAAAGGATGAAAATGGGGTAAGCTGAATGCAGGGAAACCAATTAGAAAGCAATTGAAATTGTAATGAGGGCCTGATCTAGAATGGCAATGAAGTAAGTGGACAAAAGGTAATGAAGGATATTGGTGAGTTAGAATCAATGGGAATTGGCAAATGGATTAGAAATTAAGAGTAAGATTTCAGAATCAAGGATGACAGGTTTTGGAACGTGGATAATGTGAAAATTATAATAGTAATACTTTAGGGGAAAACATCTTGGGAGGAGGAGTAAATTTTGGAGGAAAGAATAAGTCCTCACTGAGTTTTGCAAAGTCACCTTCTGATAATTCACAAAGAGATAAATATTACTAGAAGTTTGGAGTGAATAGAAAGGAATTTCAGTGAGTTTAACAACTCACAGAAAGGGAAAATCTGGAAAATTTTTAAAAGAAAGGCAAAGGGAACCGATGCTGATTTGAACTTAACATGTACTTGAAAAGAAAGTTATCTGATTTCAAGGGTGTCTGTGACTCCCCAAAGGCACAAGACTCATATTGGTGACTGTGAGCTAACTCTTTCAGGCTTTAAGGATATATTTGAGTGTGTCAAGAAAACGTATTATATACCAAATCTTGAAAGACTTTTATCATCTCCTCCATTATAGCACTCACTGTCTTCTAAATGCTTCTTATTATCTCTGCTGCTGTTTAAGGCTGCTTCTTATTCAGTCCTTGGCAGAGAGAACATCCATGTAGAACACAGTCTTCAGATATTTAAAGACTCTTCTCCACATTAAATAATCTCAGACCAAAGTCCAGTCCCCAAAGATGGAGTGAAGAAAAGCTCCCAATAGGTACTTAAGGATTAAGGAGTAAAGTCCCTTTAAGAGCTCAGCTAAAGATGCAGGCAACACTCTAGTAATTGAAGATAGCAGAAGGCTGAGATAAGTTTGCCTTATCTTTATCAAGCCCCTTTCTTCTATTCTATACTAGCTTATGCTTAGGTCCCCAAGATTGCAACTGTTTTCTCAGAGAGATATTGTAGAAACCAGGGACATAACATCTCCCTGGCTTTGTAGCTTAGAGAGGGAGGGGGATGGCAATGCTGGATGGCATTAGAGTGTAGAGATACCATGAGCAGAGAACACCAGAGCACAGACCAGCTCTCAAAAATACAGAATACAGAAAACAGTGTTGAGACTTCCATGATGCTGCTGAAAATGAGAGAACTGGGGGTACAAGGAGACAAGTCCCAGGGAATCCATTTGCCTCTACAGCAGTTGGTGCCAGGAAAGGGAGTAGGGGAGGAGGAGATACAGCTATCCCTGGTCTCTGAAGGGCCAGTCCCAGAAGGCAGAAGTTATGGAGAAGAGAAGGTGCAGGCAGCAAGCTCATGACTTCTCAGAAAAAAAATTATGGGGCTTTGTTGGAAAAGGAAAAAGGAAGGAGGAAGAACAATGGGATGGCAGAAATGCTGACATAAAGGATGCATTGATCCTAATATAAGCTGTACCACTAAAATGAGACCTAGAACCATAGATTCAGAACAGGAAGGAGCCATCATTGAGTTTGTTCCTTTTTTCTTACAGATGAGGAAATGAAAGCCCAAAGGGGAGAAAGTACCTGACTCAGAATCACTGTGACCATGACTGGGATTCAATCAGCACCTCTGACTTCCTCCTGCAGATTGTGGGAGAATAGGAAGGCCTGGGATCTAATCCTGGGTCATATGACCATGAACAAAGCACTCTAGACTAGGGGAGGAGTATTTGGACTCTAAAGTGTCTTCCTGCTTGAAAAATCTATGGAAATCTCAGAATACAAACACACACACACACACACACACACACACACACACACACACACACACCTGTATGTATGCATATATTCATGTTATATGTAAATGTATATATGTGTGTCTATATCTGTATGTGTCCATATTATATATATATATATATATGGTGTATCTGCATTAATATATCTACATGTATGTGTATTTATCTGCATGTATGTGTATATATATATATATATATATATATATATATATATATATATATATATATATATATGAAAATAAGTTACTGCAATGGATAGAGTGACCCTAAACAAGTCACTTAACCCTGTTTGCCTCAGTTTCCTCATCTGTAAAATGAGTTACAGAAGGAAATGGCAAGCCATTCTAGTGCCTAGGCCAAAAAACACCAAATAAGATCACAAAGATTTGGACATAACTGAACAACAAGAACACCAACTTCAAAGTCCACGTGATCTCACAGGGTCATGGGAAGGACAGAGCATGGCAGATCTTTAAGCATGAGATCAATGTGAATTGTTATTATTTCTGTAACAGACTTAGGCTTAAATGACCTTTGAAGCTGAGCTAGTCTAGGATTCTTTCACTCCTGCTGATCCGTTCCCTAGCTTGTCTCACACTTAATATTAGTTGTCCTTTTTCCAACCAAATGGGACTATGATCAGGCTTGCTACAATTCCAGGTCATTCAGTGGTTACTCAAAGAAAAACCTATGATAAAGCATGAGCAGTTGGTCAGGTATCTGAAAAGAGGTTTGGAGGACTTCCAGTTCTCCACTCTGCCCACAAATACAGAAGCAATACTTGATATTAGATAAATAATAACATCCCATATAAAATGTCCCTTCAGAATTCAATTCTAGGAACTCACAGATCCACGCATGACACTGCCTTGTATTTAGCATTTTTCAAATGCTTTTCAAAGTCCTTTCATGAGGAATCAAGCATCACTGACAGTCCTAGAAATTATTCAGTAATAATTATTGCTTGTTGAACTATAATGAGTGGTCTCTGGATAGGCTTAGTACAAAAATCACCATTACCACAGTGATGAGAAGAAAAGAAATGGTTTGAAATGAAAGCAGGTAGGATTTTGATTGGATAGGAAAATTTGCTTCCAAACAATTCTCATTAAGGAGGCAATAAGGCCAATGACCTATGATAGCTTATGGTTGTATGCAAGTTTAAGGTTGATAAAGCTCTGGATATACATTATTCTACTGAATGTTTGCAATAGTCTTTCACAATATATAGTTTATCAGATGAGATCAGAAACTGAGGTTCAGAGGAAAGAAGGAAAAAAGCATTTATTAGACACCGACTATATGCCAGGCAATGTGCTTTCCAAATAATATCTCATTGGAACTTCACAATAACTCTGGGAGAAGGGTGTTATTATTCTACCCATTATACTGTTGAGGAAACTAAGATAGGCAGCATTTAAATGACTTTCCCAGGGTCATAAATGTGACTGAGGCTGAATGTGAACTCAGGTCTTCCTGATTCCAGGCCCATTGTTCTGTCCACTGTGCCACCTAGATGTGTTGTCCAAAATTATCCATGCAGAAAAGCGAGGACTTAAACCCAGTTTTTAAATCCCATATCCATCCCTCTTTCCCTTTTTATGATACTTCCTCTTGTATAAATTCCCGAGAAAAATTATGGAAACTCCTTCCTTAAAAGTTTCACGAAAAAATTCAGCCTCCATCTACCTAGAATGGTTTCTTGCAATCCAAAAGATAAAATTACCTCTGGAAAAGCTCTCCTTAGATTAAATAAAAACTTGAATATAGGGAAAGGCTGAGAGAGAAGGACATATCAATCAATAAACAAGCATTTATTAAATACCTGCTATGTTCCAGATGCTATCCTAGGTGCTGGAAATACAGGTAAAAATTAAACATTTTCTGTTTTTAAGGAGTTTACATTGTATTATTGTTAATATGCAACATGGAAATGTAATGTAGAAGATAGAATGCTGAATCTGGTATAAGGGAGGTCTAAGTCCAAATTCTGTTTTTGATCCTTACTAGCTATGTGACACAAGGACAAGCCATTTAACATGTAGCCTTAGTTTGCCAATGTGTAAAATATGAAGAATAAAGTCTCTAGTACTTTCTCAGTGTTGTCATGAGACTCGGGTGAAATGAGTATTAAGTGCTTGACAAAATTTGAAAGGCTACATAAATGTTAGGACACATGAAAAATTGAAAATGAATTTCACACACATAGGGTAGTGAAGTACATAATGGGTATGAGGAGGCTACCACAGCTAAGCAATGAGCAATGATAAAATAGACATAAAAGATTCCACCAGCCAAATATAAAATGGAAAAGATGGACTGGTAATGTGGTGAGGGCAAGTGATGACGGGTGTACAATTCATAAATTCCAATGCTTTCCTCACCATGCCTGAAGAAAGCAAGGTCAGCCTCCGGTACATGAGGTAGACCCCACTATTGTGAATTGATGAGAGTTTTAGAGAAGGACACTAAAAGGATGAGCAGGCATCACTGAGTCGCAATCTAGGCCATTTAAGGAAAAGTAATAAATTTATGAGGTTATAGACTTATTTTGAGTATAAATGCCAGTTATTAATTGATGATAGATGTTTTAAAATCTCTGCTAAAGTCCTATTTTAGGGCAGCATGGAGTAGTAGATAGAGAGTAGGGCTTTAGGCTGCTCTCTAAGAGTGTAAATTTCAGGGAACTTACCAAACTTAACTGATTGGTGTCATTTCCTTTTCAGGGAATTTTCTAAACCAATGAAATCACAGATCAGTGCTCTATTTTTAACCCTTGAATGCCTCACTCAAATATCTCACTGTACCATGGAAATGACCCTGGTCCTTAAAGTTTCTTAGCTTCTTAGAGACTCTCAGTGGAGTTCAAGTTTCAAAACTTGTATGCACCAAATTCTTATACCATAACTTATGTACCCATTCTGCAATTGATGGGCATCTACTCATTTTCCGATTCTTTGCCACCACAAAAAATAGCTGCCACATTTTTGCATGTGTGGGTACTTTTCCCTCTTTTGACCCGTAGTAGCACTGCTGGATCAAAAAGCATGCGCCGTTTTATGGCCTTTTGGACATAGTTTCAAATTGTTTCCAGATGGAAAGCAATTTGGATTAGTTGGATCAGCTCACAATTCCACCAACAATGCATTAGTTTCCCCACATCCCCTTCAACATTTATCATTATCTTTTTCTATAGCATACAAATTCTTAAAGGAAAAGTTAAATGAATCACAGAAGGAAATAGACAGTTAAAAATGTGTTAGTGGGGAATCTCAGTTTACCCTTCAGAGATCTAGAAGAATGGAACCATAAGATGAATAAGAAATTAAGAAGATGAATAGAAGCATAGATTATGAATAATTTTAAACTAATAGAATCCTAAAGAATAAGTATGGGGGGCAGCTAGGTGGCGCAGTGGATAGAGCATCATCCCTGAATTCAGGACCCGAGTTCAAATCTGGTCTCAGACACTTAACATTTCCTAGTTGTGTGACCCTGGGGATATCACTTAACCCCAGCCTCAAAAAAAAAAAAAAAAGAATATGTATGTCAAAAAGCAAAGTATAGAAACAATAATTTCATTAAGATAATGAGAACAATGACACAACATAACAAAATCGGGAAATACAGTCAAAGGAATGCTTGGGGAAATTTTTATATTTCAAAACACATCAATAAAAGAGAGAAAACAAATTAACAAACTGAACTTTCAACTAAAAAAGTAGAAAATATATTTTAAATTCCCAATTAAACTTTAAAATATGAATCTTAAAAATCAAATGGAAAGTTTAATAAAATTGAAAGTTTAAAAAATAAAAACTAGGACCTGACTTTATGAAAAAAATGAATAAAATAAGTAAACCATTGGTTATTTTGTTTTTTAAAAAAGAAGAAAGTCAAATTGCTAGTATAAAAAATGAAAAGGGTGAATACACCACAAATAGAGATGAAATTAAAGCAATTATTAAATGTATTTTGCTGAATTACATGTCAATGAAATCAACAAACTAAACAAAATGTATTTCTATATAATAAATATAAATTTTCACAGATTGACAGAAGAGGAAATAGAATAGTTAAATAATTCTATTTTTTAACAACTTAAACCATTAAAAAAAATTTCCAGGGTGGGAGGAATCAACAACAGAGCCATGTAGATTTACAAGTGAATTCTGCCAAACATTTACAGAAAAATTAATTCCAATACCATAAAAACATTTCAAAAATAAAGAAGTACTACCAAATACCATACAAATATGATTTTGATATTTAAGCCAGGAAGAGCAAAAACAGAGAATGAAAATAGACCAATTTCCCTAATGTTAATTGATGCAAAAAATTTAAATAAAATTTTAGCAAAGAGAGTGCACTAATATATCACAAAGATCATATACTACAATCAGCTTGGATTTATATCAGTAATAGAGTTGGTTCAATAATAGAAAACCATTGATGTAGTTGACAATATAAATAAAAATCATATAATAATCTTAATAGATGCAGATATAACTACTGACAAAATACACTATTAAAAACATTAGAAAATAAATGTAAGAATAAATGGAGCTTTTCCTAAACCAAGAGAATGCATTTTTTGTAATTGGGACAAACTAGAAGGCTTCCCAAAAATCAGGAGTAGAGCCAAAATGTCCTTTATCACCAGTATTAAGTAATATTGCATTGGAAATTCTAGGTGTAGCAATAAAAAAAAAGAAAAGAAAAGAAATTGAAGGAATAAGAATAAAAAATGAGGAAACAAAATTTTCCCTTTTTGCAGATGACATGACTAGTTTTTTGACTAAAAAACAAGTTGAAAAAATGATTTTAACAAAATTGCAAAATATTTAAAAATCCACATAAATCATCAGCCTTTCTGTATCCTATCAACAAAACCCAGAAGGAAGACATAGAAGAATAAATTATATTTACTTAGGAATCTACCCACCCCAGGAAGTATATATCCAATTACAAAACACAAATAAAGTCAAATCTAAACACTTAAAGAAATAGTAATTGCTCATGAGTTGGCTGAGCCAATATAATAAAAATTTCAATTCTACCTGTTAATTTACTTATTCCATATCCTACCCATCAAAATGCCAAAAATGATTTTATAGAACAGAACAAATAATAACAAAATTTATTTGGAAGAAGAAAAAGGTCAGTAACATTAAGGGAAATAATTTTTAAATTGAAGGAAGGGCACCTAGTAGTAGCAGATTTCAAACCATACTACTATGTGACAATCATCAAAACAATCTGGTACTGGATAAGAAATAGAATGGTTGATCAGTAGAATATATTAGATAAACAATAAACACAAGTAAATGATCACAGTAATTTTCTGTTTGACAAATCTAAAGATCTAAGTTTGGGGGCAAGAATTTATTAGACAAAAACTGCTGGGAAAACTAGGAAGCAGTGTGGAAGAAACTAAGCATAGATCAACATCCTCAATTATATATCAAGATAAAGTAAAAATGGGCACATGATTTAAACATAAGGGTGAATATTGTAGGCAAATAAGGAAAACACAGAAAAAGCCTACTTATCAGATCAATGGATAAGGGAAGATTTTATCACCAAAAAGAGATGGAGAGGATCACAGGAAGCAATATGGATGGTTTTGATTAATTAAATTGAAATGGTTTTGCACAAACAAACCAAGGCAGTCAAAAACTAAAAAGAAAAGAAACTGAGAGGAGGAATAGAATGTTATAGCATGTTTCTTTAATAAAGATATTTCTCAAATATACAGAGAAATGTATAAATTTATAAAAATAAGACCCATTCCCCAGTTGATAAATGGTCATAGGATATGAACAGTTTTCAAAAGAAACAAAGCTATTAATAGCCTATGTTATTAAGAAAGGATTTAAATCCCTAATAATTAAAGAAATGTATATTAAAAATAACTCAGAAATACCACCTCACATTTATCAAATTGACTAACATGACAGAAAAGAAACATGGAGGAGACGCGGAAAAATAGTGGCACTAATACACTGTCAGTAGAGTTATGAACTGGTCTGACCATTTTGTAGAAAAATGTGGAACTATGCCCACTGCATAGCCTTTGATTTAGCAATACTGACTGTACCCTAAAAACATCAAAGACAAAGGAAACAGATCTATATGTGCAAAAACATTTATAGGGCTCTTTATGTAGTGGTGAAGCTGGAAATTTGAAGAGATGCCCATCAATTAGGAAATGGCTGAACAAGTTGTGATGTAGTGTTGAAATACCACTGTACTATAAGAAGTGATGAGCATGAGGGCTTCAGAAAAATCTGGGAACACTTATGTGAACTGAAACAAAGTGAAATGGTCAAAACCAAGAAATCAGTGTACACAGTAACAGCAATATTGTAACGATGACCAACTCTGAAGTCTTGGGTACCCTCATCAATACAATGATCTATGGCAAGTCCAAAGGATTCTTGATGAAAAATGGTATTCACTACCCAAAAGAGAACTGATAAACTCTGAGTGCAGACTGAAGCATTTTTAGCTTGTGGGTTTGGGGGGGGTGTTTGGGGATTTTTTTTTGTAAAATAGTTAAGAAGGAAATATATTTTGCTTGATTTCACATGTATAATGGATATTATATGGCTTACTTTCTCACTAGTGGCGGGAGGAGTTGGAGGGAGAGAGAGAATTTCAAGTTTAATTTTTTTAAAATAATTTTTTCAGTTCCACTTTCTCCTAAGGCGTATAAAGATGGTCATCTATATCAGTAAAAAGAGTACACATGTGGATGTAATCATGTTCGACTTTTGGAAGATAATGACTATGTCTCAAGAATGTCAAAAGCCAAAATGGACCATAGTGAAGAAAGGAAACCTCTCGACACTGTTCATGATCAGCAGCTACCCAAACGCCTCCCCAAAAGAACAATCTGTGTTTCTGTAATCTCCACTGAAAACAAAACATGGAACAAGAAACAGCAGAAATCTTCTTCTTACCTGAATCAATAAGGAAATAAAATTTTCTGTCAAGGAAAGTCAGGAGGGCAAAGTGGGTAGGCACTAAGGAAATTACTTTGTATGCATAGAGAGGCTATGAGAGAGACAGTGATTGAGAAGGAGACAAAGAGAGACAGAGATAGAGACAGAAACAGAGAGAGAGATAGTCAGAGATAGAGATGGAGACCGAAAGAGACGAGAAAGACAAAGATACAGAGACAGAGGTGGAGATAGAGACAGAGACAGAGAGACAGAAAGAATAAAGTAAACAACCCCATATTATAGACAGAAATCCCCTCATTGACAGGAGAAACAAAAGAACCATAAATTATGTACAGCAAATTCCTTGTTGAAGTTCACTAGGCTTAATTACTGAAAACAAGGTGCCCTGGGCTGCTTTCCTCCTTAAGCTCTGTCCCCTTGGATCTTTCTTCTAAGAGATTTCCGTGTGAAGAACTGGCTTACTCTTCCCATCCTCAGTCCTCTTCCCTTCCCCATCACAAGTCGAGTGCAATTAAATGTCTTCATCATGAGGTTCAGGCTTGCCCACCTCACTCTACTCTATCTTGCTCCAAGAAGTCTGGGAAGATCCCCTATTCAAATAGGCTGCCCCCTCAATAGTAACTTCTTTTCTGTTGCTGGTTATCCTTTGTTAAAGTCTCTAATCTCCTGTTGCCATTTCTACTTGTTGTAGTCCTTTCCTTCCCAGTTGTGTGGTTTAGTGAAAAAGAACATTTGGCTAAAGAGTCTCCTCCAGGTTTAAGCCTCAGTTTTGCCATGATCACTATGAACATGAGCAGATCACTTACAACCTTACTGAGCCCCATTTGCTTCCTCTGAAAAATGAGAATAATAAAAATTGAAATAGAGATTTAGAGATAAGATCATGTAGTCCAATGCCCTTGATTTATAAAGGAAGGCCCAGAGGCATTTAAGTGATTTATTCAAGGTCACACAGATAACAATGGCAGAGCTGAAGTTCAGCTCAGCTCTTCATATTCCAAAACTAACATACCCTCCACTGGAACAACCTGCCCCTCCTTGATGAGCTGATGAGGAAAGAACTTCTGAAAACTTAAAATCCTAACAAATCGTGCTAGTGCAGGGTATAAGGCCTAAGCAGGACATTTCCCCATAACTTGGAGACAATCAGAAGACATCACTTTCAGAAAATGAAAGTAATAATTACCATAATGCAGATGTGAGTAGCCATTGGCAGTAGTAATTCATTCTAAGATATACATTAGGAAGGAGCTGCTGAATGAAGTAAGTAAGGCTTCCCCAAAACCTTTCCTGGAGAATCTCATCTAAAATTCAACTAAATGAAAGAACAAGCATGAGGGTGGGGAAACTGATGTAGATAGTTCATTGGGGATTCCCCTGACCAATTTGAGGAGCTTCTAAGTTGAATTTTTCATAATATTTTTTAGTCATTTCAATTGTGTATGACTTCTCATTAGAATGTGAACTCCTACAGATCTTAATGCTTTATTTTTTGGAGGGGGGAGAGGTGTCTCCAATATTTAACCTAGCAGTTAACTCATCTTCCTCAGTTCAAATCTAACTATAGACCTTAACCAGCGGGACAAGTCTCTTAACCCTGTTTGCCTCAGTTTCCTCCTCTGTAAAATGAGCTGAAGAAGGACATGGCAAACCAGCCCAGTATCCTCGCTAAGAAACTCTACATGAGGTCATGAAAAGTTGGACAGAACTGATCAACAGCAAATAAAAATTCTTGGTGATTTGCCTTACCTACGGACTCTGATGAGTCTGAGAGTAACCTACACATCTATACGTTCCTGCCCATTCCTACCCTGCTGCAGAACTGTTGATATGAGACAATCACAGTGCAAGAGAAGGGAAGAGAGGGAATAAGCATTTATATGATGGTTACTCTGTGTCAAGCGCTGTGTTAAGAGCTTTACAAATATTATTTCATTTGATCCTCACAACCTTGGGAGGATAATGCTGTAATTTTTTAAATTTTTTTTACATTTTACAGTTGAGAAGACCAAAGTAAACAGACATTAAGTTACTTGCTCAGTATCACACAGCTAGTAAGTATCTGAAGCTGGATTTGAACTTCCTGACTTCAAGCCCAGAGCTCCAACTTAGCTGTGGCACTTAGCGGCCTTTTAGTTTGTTCTCCTAGTTAGAAGAGGATAGCACAACGGAAGGGAGAGGAAAAGAGGAAGAGAAAGGAAGGAAGAAGGGAAAGGAGGTAGGGAAAGGGGAAGGGAAGGAAAAGGAAATTTTTGTTTTTGGCATTTGGGGTTGGGTGGCTTTGAATGCCACTTTATGTTTTTGGCCTTTAACTTTCTCATCTGTCAAATGAGAAGGCTGGACTGAATGATCTGAAAAGTTCCTTTCAAAGTTAGTATTATATGATTCTAAAATAAGCTGTAATCTAAGCAAGTGTAACCTTTCCTTTATAAAGTAATATTATTCAATCAGATGGTTCGAATGGAGTGTAGAAAAAAAAAAAGGGGGGGTGGAACAACCCAACAACAACAGACTTTATCTTTGTGCTTCTAGAACCACACAGGAGAAAGAGTATCCCTACCAGCAGACTTGGTATATAGTTTGTACCCATAAAGGAGCCCTGAACTTGAAGTCACACCATCCCAGTTGGAATCTTAACTCTGCTGCTTATTAACCCAATAACTCTCCAAGTCTCTCTCTACCCCCTCACCTGTAAAGTATTTCTATGATAAAAATATCCAAAATCAAAAGATGATTAAATTTCCCAGGACACTTGGGAAATATGTGTAAACATTCATTGGGGAACACTGACTCCAATTTTCAAAAAGCCATGTGACCAAAGCGGGGCTAAGGATTGGTATAAATAGACTTGGAAAAACATTTGGTGGGAGTTGGAGGTTCTTTCCAGGACCAGGACTATATAGGGATACCCCAGAGACAAACAAGCCGCCTATGATGTCCCAAAGCAAAAAAGACATCCAAGCCACAATGAAGCTGTGGAGACTTAACTGATTATGACAGCATAGATGCAGATGCTATGGGTAAAATTTCCCACTCAGGGGACTGAGTGTTGCCTTAGACGCTTGCAAGCAGTGTGATTCTGGGAAAATATTAACCTCTCTACTGAAATTTCTCCATCTATGAAATGGGGATAGTGCTGGCACTTCATCATAAGTAAGGATCAAATGAATTGACAATACATATAAAGTGCTTTGTAAACTTTAAAACTCTATATAAAGTCTACCTATTGTATATTGTCTCCATTGTCTAGTACTTGCCTTTATCTACTTAGAAATTTGGGAATATCTGACCTTAAGAAAGGTCTACATATTCAGTGGTTCATCTGACTCCAAGTTCAATATTCAGTGCATTGTCCCACGGAACTTTCTGTGGTAGTGATGCACAGTGAATAGAGTGCTGGGCCTGGAATCAAAAACCTCATCTTCCTAAGTTCAAATCTGACCTCAGATATTTACTAGTTGTAAGAATTAGCAAGTCACTTCACCCTTATTGTCTCAATTTCTTCATCTGTAAAATGAACTGGAGAAGAACAGGACATTTACTCTAATATTTCTGCCAAGAAATCATTAAATGAGGTCATAAAGAGCAGGGCATGACTGAACAACAACAATTGCAAATACAAATTGATTGTGAGCTCTCTTGAGGCAAGAATGAGGTGGGGAGAATAGAAGCAAACACTTGTGTTGAATTTCACTGCCACACTATCCTTTCAAAGGGATACTTCAAGCTTGAATTTGAAGACCTTCTTGACCAATGTTAATCATGAAAAAGACCATAATAGTTAGTGAATAGTGAATAAATCCATTTATCCAAGTAAATAGCAAGCAGAAATAATAGAAGCTACATGGATTAAAATATGCCAATTAACAATTAAAGTTAACAATTTCTCCTACTGGGAAGAAGTTATCTCCATTCATACAAAAGACTCTGATCTCACCCAAAGGAAAATTCTTTATACTTTTTAGTGTAAACCAAACTGGAAATTGAGGATATACTGAAGCCCTGCTTTTCACCTACATGGCTTCTTTCCAGGCTTTATTCTCTTTACCTCTGAATTTCTCCTCATAGAGTTTGTCAGTACATGTATTTTCTATGGAATTAGGAAGCACATTTCTCTTCTCTCAAGCTCTTACACCAACGTTCCCTGGCACAGGCATGTACCATTATCATCATTCTGCCAATAAGGAGACTTGTATACTACTGTTCTACACTTGAAGCCAAAGTTACATCTATACTCCATCTTCACCTCAGTGAATTTTCACAAGCATTCCCTCTAGCTGGAATATATTTCCACCTCTCAGAATCCTTGTCTAATTCAAGGTTTAATTTGGGTACCACCTTCTTGATGAAGGCTCCCTTTCCTTTCTCTCCATCCCTACTTGTTAATGCTTTCTTCATCCTTACTTTTTCTTATGCTAGTCTGACTTACAATGAATGTTTAATCCCACTATTAGAATCTAAGCTCCAAAGGAGTGCAGGGACTGTTTCATTTGTGCCATTTCACATAGATTATTATCTATCTGTTATCTATTTATGTTAAATAAATTCCTATTTAATTGAATACTTGATGAATGCCCTTTTTCTAGCTTTCCAAAGTTTTATTTACTCTTTTGGATATATTATTACTAAGTGTTTCCACATGGAAAAGAAAGTTATGGGAATGGGTTTGCTGAAGACACCTTCAGCAGAGTAAAAACTTAGAAAACAACCTGGAGGCTGGAATTCAGTTTTTAAAATAATGTCCCTTGTTAATAAAAAAGAAAGAAAGAAAAAGAAGTTAAATTAAAAGAAAGAAAGTGAGGCCTACAAGTTTAATACATTATGGTGCTAGGTTTCCTCCTTGGGCACCTCCAGCTTTTGTCTAAATTATTTCTTTTCCTTCTCCTCTTTCACCTTATTCATGGACAGTTCTGAGAACTTCCTCACCCCATTTTTGATGCTACTATGCCTGCTCTTGTTACCTATTCTTCCTTCTATATATTCCTTATTTTCATATTTTGCCTTAAGCTTCAGGGCATTTGCTGCATTTAGGAACTGGATCACATTTAGGCTTGGGATTTTAATCAACAAAGTCAACATGTGTGTTTCAGACCCAGGCCCTTTGAGCACTGCCTGCATTGGCCTTCAGCTCCATCAATGGTGTCAAATGGTGATTTGCACAGATATTCAAAATTTTGTCCCTTCTCAGGAGGAGGCAAATCATCCTCTTCTCCTTGTGTTTCAGTAGATTTGTGTTACCTGCTCCTAGCTCTTTCCATTTGGAAAGATCATTCTCAGATGCAAATCAGAACTACGTGGCCCAAATCATAAAAAGCTCTTCATCTTCTTCAAGAGTCTTGATCTCCTGCTCAGGAAGAGGCACTATGGGCTCAAACTGTGGATCATAGTTTGAGTCATCCACATTCTCTGGATTAGGGTTCATCTCAATCAGTCATGTCTTCAGAGGCTAACCTTCCACAGGAGCTGGACCTCAATGAAGAAACAGCAGAGAAAAAGCCTGGATCCTAATTTAATAACATTCCTTTCCATTTTGGGAGGGAGTGTAAATAGAATCTAGCCCAGGGAAATGAACCCTTGTAACTCTTCATTAGAATTTAGGGTCACCCACTAATACATTGTTGGTAGATTTGTGAAAGAATCCAACCATTCTGGAGAGCAATCTGGAATTATGCCCAAAAAGTTATCAAACTGTGCATACCCTTTGACCCAGCAGTGCTACTACTGGGCTTATATCCCAAAGAAATACTGAGGAGGGGAAAGGGACCTGTATGTGCCAAAATGTTTATGGCTGCTCTTTTCATATTGGCTAGAAACTGGAAGTTGAATGGATGTCCATCAATTGGAGAATGGTTGGGTAAATTATGGTATATGAAGGTTATGGAATATTATTGCTCTGTAAGAAATGACCAGCAGGAGGAATACAGAGAGGCTTGGAGAGACTTACATCAACTGATGCTGAGTGAAATGAACAGAACCAGAAGATCACTGTACACTTCAATGTTATATGAAGATGTATTCTGATGGAAGTGGATATTTTCAACATAAAGAACATCCAATTCACTTCCAGTTGATCAATGATGGACAGAAAAAACTACACCCAGAGAAGGAACACTGGGAAATGAATGTAAATTGTCAGCACTACTGTCTAACTACCCAGGTTACTTACACCTTCGGAATCTAATACTTAATGTGCAACAAGAAAATGGGATTTACACACATATATTGTATCTAGGTTATATTGTAACACATGTAAAATGTATGGAATTGCCTGTCATCTAGGGGAGGGAGTAGAGGGAAGGATGGGCTAATTTGGAAAAATGAATACAAGGGATAACATTATAAAAAAAAAATTACTCATGCATATGTACTGTCAAAAAATCGTTTAAGAGAAAGCCAACCAGAGTGGTCTGAATGAAGAGGTTTTCTCTTGTCCAGACTGCTGGAGATAGTTAAACCTCATGATCAACATATTCTCAGTAGGAAGAGCTGAAATTTTTATTCCATTTCCTCATCGAATGTCCACCAATCAATTGATTTTCAGTTGTCAAGGGAATTCCTTTCCAGGATTATCTAAAACTTTCCTGCTTTCCATGACTTTTGTCTTTGATTGCCAAGATAAAGCAAACCATCAACATATTATTAACTAACTTAATAATTTTATTTATTACTAAATATTATCTTATATTCTAATTAATACTATAAAGTTATTATACTGTTAAGTTAAATTATCATTAATTACCTAGAAACTGTTTCCTGGAAGTTTTTTCTTTCTTTATATTGGCAATACTCCAGTAAGAGTGAATAAGAAAGATGACAAGTATAAGCAAGGGTTGGTGTTTGGTAAAAAGGTGAAAGGGTCAAGTGCAGAGGCTACTATGTAGGAACATCAGAGAAGCAATGATAGATTGGGAGGTTTAGGAGAGGTGGTAGCGGCTAATCAGGGTAAAAAGGAGCAAAATTAGGAAAAGTAAGGCAGGAGGAAAGATGCAGTGAAAAAGTCACATTTTTTTCTCTGTTATCTGTGCCTCTGATTACTTTTTGTGTAATAAACAGCCAAAAAGGAAGCCTGAATTTCCTCAATTGTTTTATAAATAAGAGTATCTAGGTGAAATCAAGGAAATTCTATGGGACTATTCTTGCTTATTCAAATTGATTTTTTGTTGTTCAGTCTTTCCATTTGTTTTCAACTCTTCTTGATTATATTTGGTATTTTCTTGGCAAAGATACTGGAGTGATTGTCATTTTCTTCCCCACTTCATTTTACAGATGAGGAAACTGAAGCAAACAGCATTAAGTAACATGATCAATCAGTAAGTGTCTGAGGCCAGATTTGAACCTATAAAGAGGAATCTTCCTGACTCCAGACTGGGGACTGCTCTATCTAGCTACTATTCAAGTCTCAATAATCAAATTCTGGAAATTATGTCAAGTATGAGCCAGGCTAAACTGAAATTACCCTTGCTAAGCAAATTAGGAAAATAAGAATTACAAAGGACAATACATACATACATACATACACATATACATGTATGTAAACATATATCAATGCATATATATCCTATTTCCAAAACTAAATACATTTTAAAAACTTAAAATTTGTTTACATGGAAATATTGATATGGTAAACCTTTTACATATTTGTCAAAGTAGATTTCTGATATGGCCCTTTATAATATTTAAGGGATTTCTCAATATACCCATCCCATGTATCAGGTACAAGTATGATTATCCCCATTTTACAGATGAGGGAGGTGAGGACGAAGCAGTGAAATAGTTAACCAAGAGTCATGTGGCTAGTAGTAAGTAGTAGAATCCTTAGAAAACTGACCTCTACATGGAAGAGCTAATTTTAATTCTACTCCTTGCTAGATACCCTTGAGTACCCTTGAGCTTTCAAGATCTCCAGGCCATGCTTAAGACTGTAGTTGATATAATAGGAACCAGTCTATATTGACAGAGTTAATTTCCTCTGAGAGAGAGTTCCTTGTACCAATGAAATCATGTATCTAGTGTAAAACAAAAATGGCATTTCAATATGGCAAAGTAGTTTAGAATTAAGTAAAATCATGAGGTGTGAAGGAAGTGTGATACAAAGACACACAGAATCAGTGACATTCTTCCACTTTTATTTATTGTTCAGATGAAAACAGGGAAGTGTGAAGGTTGAAGACAATATTCCTCTCTAGGATCATCTGTTAAAAGAAAGTGAGAAGGAAGTCCCCACCATATTTGGTGATCAGGAAAGAGAGCGGCAAAGAGAAATATAACAATCTGGTGGCTAGTCCCTCACAGGTGGATGTCTGGTTTTCCTGGATTTCTAGAATTTGTGAAATTCACAAACAGGCAGAATAGCTGTGGGGAAAGAATAGAACAGATGGTTATTCAGACTCTGCTGGCTATTTGCTAAAAATGATTCTATCCCCACCCTCCTACAATATGTAAATGGCAGTTAAACACTAGAAATCATGGGAAATAAAGAGCATAGAAATAATTCTCCCTTGCCCTTATCTTAATGGGATAAGAGATCTGCCATGGCCACATATTCCTACCTTTCTCCTTAATAGCCAAAAGGTCCCTTATACAACTTCATACATCACAAAAGAAGTATCTTAAAAATGACTGTTTATTATTTTCCTATTCTGCTACCTTCCTGTATCTGTTTCTAATTTATTCTGTTCTGTTGTCATATGCACACACACACACACACACACACACACACACACACACACACACATTTTTAGGGTTGGATGGAAGCCAGAAAGGTCATCTAGTCTAAATTTTGCTTTGTGCACAACCCTCAAGTTTCAAGTCACTGGAGTTGTCACCTGTGACCCAGGCCAGTGATCCCAGCCTGAGTAGAGGTTGTTAAGGGCCTGGAAAGAGTTGTTGGTATGAAGGCAATGAGTTTTCATACAATGCTTATTGACTTATTCTCTTCTGTCTTGCTCTAGACCATCACCCCTTTTGCCATAGGTTACATTCAGGGCCAACCTTAGTCTGAAAGGGGAAGAAATAGGCCAGCAGCAAGCTGGAAGGAAATCTGTGTGGCCACCAGCTATTCCCCTACATGGCTGTTAATTAGAGACAGTCAGAAGATGAAGACTAATAGATTGCTCTTTGTCTACTATTCAGCACCTTGGACAGTGCTGGACCCATAGCAAATACTCAATATTTATCAGATTTGATGATTCCGGTGTTTCTAAGGAATTCATTTGATTATGTGCTCCATTTCCCCATTATGTGTCTTCCTACTTACAGGAAGTCAAGCATTTCTTGAGAGAGCCAACAGCTGTGACATAGTCTTTTCCTAAGAAACTTTCATAGGTGGTGCCATCTGGGATTTTTGCCAAGCACTCAGTGTTGTCTTTGAACAGGAGGTTTCCGGTTTTGGGTAGAATATTAAAAGTTTCTTTCTCACTGCCATAAGTTCCAAAATGGTTCTGAGTCAAAGAGACAGACATGTTATCAGTAGGCATCCATGGAAAAAGGGAGAAAAATATAATATACTCAGGATCAACCTTAGAGAAAACTTCAAAGCAATCCACATTGACCTCTGGTATCTTTTTCTTTACCTTGTCAACATTATCCCTTCCTAATATTATAGACACCTCTCATTTGTCCTCTGTCTGGTCCCCTTATAGCCCAAAGGCTATGCCACTGTTTTCTCAGATCCTGAAAGATTTCTGCTTAACACATTGCCTTAAGGGGAATTTATAATGGCCTTCCTAGAGATAAAATACCCTTATCTAAAGGAATAATTGGCCAAATCTGAGGCAGTATGTTATCCAAATTGTGAAGCTGCCTTCTGAGAGGAAAGAAGTTTTCAGAATCCTCCTTCAATTATACTATTCAGTAACTACTGCTTTCCCTGGTTTATTCATTTGGTTTGTCGTTTTTGTGATATCTTGAATTCAGAGACCATGTCTTTTTCATAGTGTCCAGTGTTATGCTAACTTCTACCAGTGCTATTTCTGACTGTTTTAACTTTGATTTTAAAAAGCAGATAATCAAGGACAAAGCCAAATATATTTATCATAACTTATACCCAAATTGTCTGCCAAGTGATTTAAACCATCATTCTCACCTAGAAAAAGAACTAAGTGAAATAGGATTGAGTACAGGAAGCTTTCCCAAAGTCTCTCAATAAAATCAAGAAGGCACAGAGTTTGAAAAACTTAATGCTCCTCTGTTCTTGAGTCAGAAAGCTCACTAACAGAAGATCATAAAGGATCCTGCACATTCTCTTTTACTTTCTATATAGATACTTAAGGCAATAGTGTTAATATACAGCCACAGCCAATAACCCACTTTCAGATTTAAGTGGAAATAAAATTAAGTGACTGGTTTCTGGGTCCTATTAACGCATTCAAGTCCAATTAAGTAAGGAAAAGGGATAGCAAGCACTGGATTATACAGACCTGTTGATCCAATAGCACCTGGCGAACTAAAGATGCCTTTTCTTGCCGTGAGATCACAGCATGGTTTGGTGCCCTAGCCAGGTGACAATTCTCAAAATTTTCCACATCATCCTGGCCTCCATTTAAACATAATAACTTAAAGTCAGCACTTTTCAGATTTTTTGCCCAAGATTCTGTATTCTTTCCTGAAATGAGAATGAAAGTAAACATCAACAACCATTTACTTTGACTAGTTGTTAATCTACAGGCTATTACTCATGTAATTATAGTACCTATGACTCTAATTTACTTCTTCATAAAAATCTATACATCTGTGCCATGATGATTCATGGAAAGAAGAATATATCTACTATCCCCCCAGAAAGACAATTCAATTTCATATTTTATAACCAATCATTCATCCTATCCTGAACACTTCCGTCCATGAAATTTTTCTTGAGGTTCAAAACAAACTTTTAGTTTTAAGACCAAGGAGAATGTAATTTGTTCTTCTGTTTCCAAATAACTTTTAGTATAAGTAGAGAAAGAAAAAACCTTAATGTTCTTATTGTTTCCCAGACATTGAGCACTAGTTTCTCTGCTTCACTTGTTAGGTTCCCCTGGGGGCAAAATTCTTTGGAGGATCATTTTTAAAAGCTACTTCACAGGCTCAATGAATACCACCTGTCTATACACATTAGCATACTCATGTGAATACATATTTCATAGGCAGCCTTTTCATTTGTTATCTATCTTTTGTCATGCTACTAGAGGAGAAAACATGGACATTGAAAAGAGTGTTAAGAGAGCATCTTAGACATTATGTGATGTGAAACTCCTCTGGGCCTGTTTCCTCATCAATAAAAGGAAGGAGTTTGACTAAATAATCTCTGAAATCACCTCTAGTTCTAAATCTATGTTGCTTTAGTCCCAGGGAGAATTCATTTATTCATTCAAATGGTTTTGATTATCATGTAAATAGTTTACCACCTCTTTGCAGAAAATTTAGCAAGTTCTTATGTCAGGCAAGGACTGCCATTGTGCCCCACTATTTCTTTGTAGGAATCAAAATTGACTTGAAATAGTCTGTCATAAGTATTGTGTCTTTGTACTTCCATCATTCTACTCTCACCATTATCCCTATAGGGATGAATCATAAGGAGATTAGAAATGGAAGTGACCAGCCTGTTTTCACCAGATTCCCTCATTTTGCATTCTCACTCTCACTAATCTTCCTCACTTAACAGAGGGGAAAACTAAAACTGGGGAGGAGTACTGAGTCAAAAAGGTGGCCATGATGAGGGGAGGATGTAGACTCTGGATTATGCTTTTAGCACTCTTTCAAGATGCTTCTTGTTTATCTTCTTTCCCCATCCAATTCTTAACCATCATTCAAGGCCCAGCTCCATTCTCAAAATCCTCTGAGAAAGAGTCCACATCAAAGCTGAACTCTGAATTTTGAGTCTAAAGGGAAACTAGGTGGTGCAATCGATAGCATGCCAGACTTACAATCAGGAAAACTTATCTTCCTGAGTTCAAATCTGATCTTAGACACTTCCTGGATGTGTGACCCTGGGCAAGTCATTTAACACTGTCTCAGTTTCCTCATCTTGCAAAAAGAAATGGTGAATTAATCTAGTATTTTTGCCAAGAAAACCCCAAATGGGGTAACAGAGAGCCAAATATGATTGAAATAATGACAACAAATGTCTACACTGCTCATTGAACAATTAGTTATGAATCCTCTGAGTTAATCTTAAATCTATATTCAACTGGGTCCACTAAACCTGAAATTGTGGGTACCTAAGATATAGGACTGGTTTTCATATCAATCCAAAAATTTGTTGTTGGGAAATTAACAGTTTTTTGAGAGGCTTTGTAGAGTAGTGGATAGAAAGCTGATCTAGGAAGTAGTTAGAAAGCTCAGTGGCTTGGAATTCTGAGTTCAAATTTGGTATCAGATACTTAATAGCTATGTGATGCTGGGCAATCCCTTAACCTCTGTCTTCCTTGGTTTCCCTTCTGTAAAATGGGATTAATGATGGGAATCTACCTAACAGTGTTGTTGTTAAATAAACCTTAAAACACCAAATAAATGCTAGGTCTTATTCTAATGATTGTCATTGTTGTCAGGAATCAAGATGATCTAGCTTTCCAGTTCCATCTCTAATACATTAAGGGTATGTGCTTGGTGCAATCCAATTAACCTCTCAGTGGCCCTGGCATCCCTCTAAAAACCAAGCTCCAAGACAAGTACTGATCTGCACTAGCAAAACTATCCCACACACACACCTCTGATGGGGGAGAAAGAGGAAAACAAAAAGAAAAAATTACTAAGCATGCATTTCTCCTTCCATCTGTTAGTGTAAGTAAAGAATGGATATTCAAGAATCTACTGTATGTGGATATACAGACTTGTATGGAATTTGAGCTGAAAGGGATCCTGCAAGCTCCCTTCCCATTCCCACTCAAACCCTTCATTCTTCATTTGAGGACTTATCCAAGATCATATATGCAGTCAATGTCAGAGCTGATATTTGAAAATAGATCTTCTAACTCCAAATCTACTTTTTTCCCTTTGCCAAGAGCTCCTTCTTTTTCCTCCTCAACTCACATTACTCAGATGCCTTTTACCACTGTCTCCTTCACCCTTGACTCACATGAAGAGATAGCCACTTTTACCTTGCTAAACAAAACTCTTCACATGCATATGTGATCCTCTTCCATTCTGTTTTCTCCACTGGATTTCCCTCTTTGACATCCCCACTTTCACTCAAATATCAGCCTCTCTTCCTCTACTGGCTACTATTCTACACTCTACAAACATGCCAATATTTCCTCCATCCTCACAAAAATTTCACTTCATTCATCCATTCATAGCATATCTTTCCTATCTTTTGTTACCATTCTTGAGAAAAACATCTACAAGAGGGTCTTTCCCATCCTTTCCTCTCATCCTCTTCTTAGCTCTTTGCAGTTTAGCTTGGGATCTCTCATTCAAACAGAACTGCTTTCTCTAAAGTCATTCAAGGTCTGATTGCCAAAACCAATGGCCTTTTATCAATCCTCATCCTTCTTGACCTTTCTGCAGCCTTTCACACTATCATTCACCCTCTCCTCCTTGAGATTTTCTACTGGTTTTCATGATTCCTTTCTCTCCTTATTCTTCTCCTATCTACCTGACCACAGTTTCTCAGTCTCCTTTGCTGGATCTTCATCCTGGTCATGCCCTCTAACTTCATATATCATACAGGGTCCTATCCTGAAGCTTCTTCTCCTTTCCCCTGATAAGATTTCCCTTGGTGAATCTCATCAGTTCTCATGGATTTGATTATTATCTCAAAATTGATGATTCTTGAATGTTATCTAGTCGTAAATTCTCTGCTAACCTCCAAGTTCTCATCTTCAAATATCTATTGGACATCTCAAATTGGATGTCCTATTGATATCTTAAACTCAATATGTTCAAAACTCAACTCACAAGTCTCTACTTACTCCAAATATTCCATCCTGCACTCAACTCCGAAAGTGATCTTCCTAAAGGGTATATTTGAGCATTTAACACTCCTTCCCATCCAACACACACACACACACACACACACACACACACACATTCAATAAATTTAAGTGCTTCTTTATCACCTCCAGGACCAAAGATAAAAATACTGTGTCATTCAAAGTCTTTAATAAGCGTTACCTCTGTATCACTCTCCTCAATTTTTTCTTTTTATATTCAACATCTCTGTCACACTTTCTCCTTGCTGCTCCATAGAGGAGACACTACATATCCCATCTTTGGGCATTTTCACTGCATGTCTCCAGTACCTAGACTACTCTCTCTGCTAATCTCTACTTCCAGGCTTTCTTCAAGTCCTAAATAAAATTCCATCTTCTACAAAGATCCACCCTCAAAAAGTCTAGTGCCTTCCCTCTGTTAATTATTTCCAATTTTTCTGCAAATAGCTTGTTTGTTTATAATTATTTGCACCTTGCCTCCTGCATTAAACTGGAGGCCTCCCTAAGGGCAAGGATTATCTTTTTTCTTTGTTTGTCTAGGATTTGGCATAATGCCTGACACATAGTAGGCATTTAATGGATATCTATTGATTGATTAACACTACTTCTTAGAGTAATAGAGATAGTGTCAGTTATTAGGAGTGTAAGGTGATGCTACTGATTATGCACAATCTCTGTCACAATTTTTATATGTCTCAAATTAAGCTCTCATAAACTCCAAGAGTCTGGGCCTAAATCTTAGCTATGTTTTCTACATAGTTATTAGAGTTCAAAGAAACCCAAGAAAGCAAGTAGTGTCCAATTCTTTCACTTTCTAATTGAAGAAACTAAGACTTTGAGAGGAGGGGTGATTGGTCAAAAGTCACATAAATAAGACTAATCTTTGAACTCAGATTCAACTCTAAATGTGGTGCTTTTTTACTATAATCTACAGCTTCTCCTGGCCTCTAGCATTCTGCATAACCATATGTACTCAGTTTCTCTTTGTTGGACTGAATTGTGCAAGATTGCTATAAAGATCCATGTGCCACCCTTGGTGCTGATGTCATAGTTCACTGAAACCTAGAGGGAATCACATACCATCTACATTATCCAAGACGGTGCTGTGTTTCACAAAAGCAACATCTCCTTTATTCTCAGCCAGGCATCTACAAAAGATGAAAAGCAAGTGAGCATTAAGATTCTCTTTCTTGAAGAGAATCTTTTCCAGAATCAAACAATTTTCTATTATAGAAGTGTGGACTTTAAAGCTGGAAGGGCCCTTGGAGGTCTTTGAGTCTAATCTCCTCATTTTCCAAATAACAAAACTGAGGTCCAGGAACTTTGAGCAAACAAAAGCAAGATTCCAACCCAAATCCATTGACCCAGGAACCAGTGATTAGTGATTAATTATGGAACAAAAAGAAGTCAATGCTTTAGTCACCATAATCCATTTTGGTCAATCATAATTTATTCAAGATACTACTGATGATACCAAGTAAAATGAAGTAGTAAAAAAATTTAAATTTCTATTATCAGAGCACTTTCCCCCAAATAAATCTAACAGCATTATGAACCATTTAATGAGAACAGTGGAATTGCTTCTCATCAACAAGTGTTTAAAAATTTGGAAAGATTTTAATTCAAAAGCCTCTTTGTGAGATGACTCACAGAAATTTCCACTTCCTCATCTGATGTAAGTCACTATGGGGGTAAAGGAGGGTGAGGTGGGAGAGAAAATTGAGAAGGAAGGTGAAAATATTTCCATTCATCACATTTTGGCTTTCAGATTTGGAGTTTTACCTTTAAATGTTCTCCTTTACCTCTTAATCATTCATAAAATTAGCTATGGAACTATATTTTAAAATGTGGAAACAATACCTGCAGAGCATCAGGTTAACTAAAAGCAAAAACAAATTGGAGACAGCCATTTCCACATTTGCATGACTTCTCTATTTGGGATTTGATACCAAAACTAGATTTGAACTTTGTTTCATATTTTTGTTTATTAATAATTTTGTTTCCTTGTCTCTGTAGACACCTTCATGTTATCCAATTGTTCATAATGGGCCAAAGTATATAATGTTAGTAACAACAATATACTTAATACCATCCACAGTATTAGTCAAAAGAAGAATTCTGAACTAAGGATAGAGGCGATCACAAAAGATAAAAAGGGTATTTCCTGTTAAGTAACTTTGAAAATCTTTTGCCTAAACACAATCAGTATAACTAGGATAAGGGAAGAGGTCAATGGGAGGAAAAAAATTAGTCTTTGCATTTAATATCACTGACATGGCTCTGATATCCAATATTTAGAGGGAACTAATATACATATATAAAACCAAAACCCATTGCCCATTGAATAAGTAGTCAAAGAACCTGAACAGATATTCCTCAGAAGAATTGCAAACCATTTTTGACTACTTCAGATTTCTCTAAATCAATTTGCAGAGAACTTAAAACAAATAAAAGCAAACAAAATACTTCTGAGGCTTCACTTCTAATGCAGGAAATTGGTAAAAATATCCAAAGATCAGAATAGACAATATTGGAGGAGTGATGGGGAAATGAGCACACTGATTTATTGTTGATGGAGCTGTGAATTTGTTCCATTCTTCAAAGAAAATTACTAAAATGTTCTTGTCCTTTGACCCAAAGAGCCTACTATTAGTAGAAAAAGAATAAAATGGAACTTCCAAAGGATCTATATGTACCAAAATACCATAGTAGCTCTAGAGGCTCTTATCTTCTTGGTGGATTAAAATTGAAAAAAGTCTTTTCTTCTGTTGGGTAATGGTTAAACAAATTATAGGATCTGAAAGTGATGGAATATTCACATCCATAAGAAATAATAAAATAGACATTTTCAGAGGAAACTAGAAAGGCATTTTTGAACTGATGTAAAGCAAAGTGAGCAAAACTAGGAAGATAAGCTATATAACGGCAGGATTATGAAGAAATTTAACTTTGAAAGTCTTTAGTATTCTGATCAATGTAGTGATAAAAACCTCGAGGTGAAATATGCCACTCACCTCTTCTGAGGAAATGATAAATTTAAAAAAGCACAGAGACAGGAGCATACATTTTTGGGTGTGGCCAATATAGGAATTTATTTTTACTGCACTATACATATTTATTATGCAACTCTTATTAATTTGTGTTCAGAAGGAGAGAGGCAGTGAAAGGAGCACATTATGATGCATGTAAAAATAAATATTTTTAAAAGAAAGTCCCTCTACATGGATAAAATATTATATAATGAAATAAAATCTTTACAAAATATTTTATATTTATCCTGGTAAAGACTGGCCAACAATCAAGTTATTGTGCATCATATATCACTAAGTAGAGTCAAAGTTATCAGCGATTAATTTTAGAACAAAAAGAAGCCAAGGCTTTAGTCACCATAATCCATTTTGATCAATCATAATTTATTCAGTGTGTTAGCTGATCATACAAAATTACATTAAACAAACACAAAATACTTTACAGGTTTATATTGTTTATTCCCTCCTCTGAAACTACCTGTATATCACAACCTCCTTGGGCCTCAGTCTTCTGTATCTGAAGAGGATACACTCTGTGATCTGTAAGGTTCCTTCTGCTAAGAGCCAAAGATGCTGTACACTTGGCTGACATTATAATTTTTCCCCCAATAGCAGGATGCCATCGAAAGCATGTTGGGTTGGGTTGGAAATCAGAAAAGATCAGTTCAAATTTTAGTTTTGTCACTCATAGCCTATGTGATCTTGGACAAGTCCCATGATCTCTCGGTGCCTTATATAGAAAATAGAGGGTTTACCTTTTGAGACTCTTCTGGTATTAATTAATAATCTATGATTCCATGACCCCTTTTAGAAGGCTAGCCTTCCCAGCATGATGAAGACCCCATGTCAAGCATCTCCTCGGACATGTGTTAGCTTTTAAGCACTGTGTTCTGGGTAACCTTTCAAGGTTATAAATTAGATAAACTTGTCTGTGCTTAGCAGAAGGAATTTCCTACAACAATGATATCACGGGTCTCTCTTCACAGGCTGCCTTTGAGAAAAGTGCATTTTCAGAATCACTGAGCACTAAGAATTTTCTTGGAGCAGCCAGGTGGCACCATAGTGCACAGAATGCTACGCCTAGAGTCAGGAACTGATTGCAGATCTTGGGCAAATCACTTCACCCTGTTTGCCTCAATTTCCTCACCTATAAAATTAATTGGAGAAGCAAATGGCAAACTGCTCCAGTGTCTATGCCAAGGAAATCTGAGATGGGGTCACAAAGAGGCAGACACGACTGAAGTGACTGAACACCAGCAACTTTTGAGATCAGTCCCAAAGTGGAACGAACACCTCAGGTAAGTGACCTATCTATCTCACTGCCCAGAGTCTAGATCATTTCTTAGATGTTAGGGAAAGAATTTCTTCTGGGACATAAATCGGATTGGATGGTTACTGAGCATCTTTCTAATTCTGAGATTCAATAATTCATTCCATGATAATAAAAGAGGCAAAGTAATCACAGTACTAAACTGAGATCTAGAATAGCCTTAGCGAATACTTTTGGGCCAACTTTATTTTTACAGAGAACAAACTGAAGCTTAATGTATTCAACATTATACAGGTAAATAAGTATCAGAGGACAGCCTAGGTTTTCTGACTCCACAATCTGTATTCTTTCCAATGCAGAATGCTACCTTTTCCTTTAGCTGTTCAACTTCTAATGTTTCCTATCTTTACTCCAACTAAGAGGCATTAAAAGGCCACATTGCCCATCAGACTGTTAGGGAAAAAAATCCAACAGCCACCCAGCAAATTTGATGATGCTGGCAAATGACCAAATGTATAGAGCCACTGATCTGGACTACATCCTATGGACCTGGTCTAAAATCCTCAGTGAGAGTGAGGAGACCTCACTAGTAGTCATGGACCTGCCCCTAACCAGCTGCACAATCCTGAGCAAATCACATAAGGTTTCTCCACTTCAATTTCCCCATCTATAAAAAGATAAAAGTAGACTAGAAAAATTCAGGGCTTCTTAAACTTTTCCACTCATGGCCCTTTTTCACCCAAGAAATTTTTTCATGTCCCTGAATATAACAGGCATATAAAATGATTCAATCATAATTTCATGACCCCCACATTACAAGATCCCAGTTTAAGAAGCTGGGGACTAGATGATCAATAAGAGCCCCTTCTGATCTATGATTTTACAATTTAACTATTAATCCTGTGCCAGTACATTTTCATCTCTGCATTACAGGGAAAGAATTTATAAGCTGTAATAATGAACAATCCATGGCAAAAGGCCTGAATCCAAGAGAAGAGGAAGTACATCAATGGGAGTGACAAAAGACCTGAGTCCAAGAGAACAAGAAGGAAAGCAATGGGAAACCAAGGTATCTTGAGGAATCTTACAGATAAGAGTATCTTTTTTGGATATCAGGGACACTTGGATCCCTGATCATGTCATTGTGTGCATCTTTCAGTTTCTTTGAAAGACGATTTCCTAAAGCTGATACCCTTCTAAGTATAGCCCAGAGCTGTAAAGCAGAAGGAAGAGTTAATGTATTGGAAAGATGTTGAGAATAAAAGGAAGAAGAGACTGATATTGGTGATGGTATTTTAGGGTTGGGTTTAATACACTTACCTAAAAGCCCCATTGTAGCCATAGTAGGTTTCTTTGGTACTAGAAGCACATTTATCCAAAATTGGTGACTTTGGATTGCCAATACATAAGGCACAGAGATTGGAAGTAGGATCAGCACCAGGAGCACAAGATTCACTGAAGTATTTATCTACACAGAGAAAAGACAGTGGTTTCTACTTGAATAATATGAGTGCTTCCTTTTATTTCCCATGTTAAAAGCCTCTATTTTAAATTACATAATTGCCCCAATTAAATGAAGACGTGATCATAAGCCCAGAACCTGAAATAAATCAGAGGTTCAAAGATAAGGCAACATTGCAGGGAGAGAAGGTGACGCCCCCCCCCCCCCCCCGACAGACACACCTGATGGTGATTTTTTTCTTTTTTTAAAATGTTTAAAATTGCAAAAAAAAAAAAAAAAAAAGAAAAAGAAAGACAGAACATGGAAAGTAAAAATATATATATTGTCATGTGCCCAGCAGAATAACAATATTCAATAAATTTCCATTTCAAGAAACAAAGAAGGTATTATATTTATGATTATCCATGTTTTTGTTGTTGTTGCTTCCATGTACGTTATTCTTTTGTTCTTTACTGTACCCTTTTTACTTTATTCTTTTTTCAAATGGTGATTTAAAAAATCACTCAAGGCTCCTATTTAGAAAGTCAATTCATATACCACACCATAATCCAGGTACATTGGTGACTGCTTTTCTCCTTCAAATGTGTCCTTGATATGTTTTAACCTGATTCTACACGTATAGAAATATTTAGCACTCTCTACCACCCAAGGTAACGAGGGACTTCACAGTGTAAATTTCCCTAAGCCTCTAACAATTAGAGAAAATTAGACAAATAACTTCCTCAAAGAACCAGCTTACCAAATTCACAGGAATGGGTTTGGTTGTGTATCAGGCCCATGGGAATGTTCCAACCAGCAGTTCTGCCAACTGCTGTGTGGCAGGATTTCTTGTCTTTCAGTGAATTCCATGAGAGATCAGTACCTGACCTAACAACAGCCACAGCATAATAACCTTGAAAATAACAGACACAAAAAAGCAAAAGTTAGCATTATGAGCCATTCCAGAAAGGGCCATTTGATGCCACTAGACCAAACTTACTTCATGCCTTGGGGAAAACAGATACATAAATGTCCTCAGACTTATAGGAACCAGAGCATTGGAAGAAGCTCAGTCTTTTACTTAATTTCTCATGACCAGAAAATTATCCATACTATAACAAACTCAGCAAGTAGTCATCCAGACTATTCTCAAAAGACTTTCAGTTAAAGAGAATCCTATTATTTCCTAAGGAAATCTCTTCCATTAATTATTTGCATTCAGTCATTTATCAGTATTATCAGACACTTTGTGACCCCATTTGGGGTTTTCTTGGCAGGGACACTAGAGTAGCTTGAGTTTCCTTCTCCAGCTTATTTTACAGATGGAGAAACTGAGGTAATCAGAGTGAAGTGACATGCCCAGGGTAACACAACGATTAAGTTGTCTGGCTGGACTTGAACTCAGGAAGATGGACCCAGTGATCTATCCTGTGCCACCTGGCTAACCCTTCCATCGCTGGGTTTACCAATTCAGACTCACCCTGAGCAGGTTTATTCACACAGTCCTTCCCATGACTCTGTCCATTCTTAGGTGCTGAAAAAATAAAGACGCCAATGGAATGAATCTTCCATCTGCATTCACTAAATATCAGGTTTTCTTAAGCATGAGTGCTTATACCACTACAATGTCATTCCATTCCATTCCATTAAGGAGAATCCATTCCATTCTATTCAGGAGAATCTTTGATTCTCCACAGTTTAGAATAACATGAAAAATGAAAATTCATTCCTATTCAGCTAACTTTGCTTCCATTTTGATCCCACCCTTAGAGTGTTCAAATGACTCAGGCCCATATTTTCTTTTTCTTTGTGCTTTTTAATCACTTCAGGGTTTATTAGAATCTTTCTATACCAGAAGCAAGATATAGTGTATGACCTTTGCTATATATTTGTATATAGTATGTGACCTTTGCTATGTTTGGTATACATATATATATATGTATATAGCATATATAGCAAAGGAAAAAAAAAAGAGAAGGAGCTAACCTGAGCTCTATCAACTATCTCAGGGCTTTAAATGTTTAAATGATTATTAGTGAGTCTAATTTATCCCTTTGCTATTTCCCACCCTTGTTCTGCTGCCCTAGTGAGAGCTCTGCATAAAATCTTTTGTTCAGAGCCTAGAGAGAGTCAAGCTAAAGGAGAAATATTCCCTCTACTTACTGTAGCTTTCTGCTAGGACAGGCACCAAACCACACTTGCCAGCAATGTAAACATATCCTCCATCAGTACTCATGGCATCAGCTTCCCCTTTCTGTGGAGGCAAAGTAAATCATTACAAAAACATTGTTTCACGGAGCCTAGGAGCCCTTCATCACGCCTGCCATCATATACACTTAGTGACAGGGTGATTGACTAGGGAGAAGGATGGGAAGTGTAGGAACTTAGGTAGAGTTTCATATGAGAAAATTACCTTGAATATCAACCTCATATAGCAGACCACAACTTTTAAAGTTATTTCTAAGGCTTCTGGCATCATAAACTTAGAGCTGGAAGTGATTTCCAAGGTATTCTAATTCAACCCCCTCATTTTATAAAAAAGGAAGAAACTCGACAGTCTAGGATCCAATACAGGAGACATAAAACACATGGTTTTAAAATATTACATTTTATAAGTACAAAGCTTTTACTGCAGGAAAATCCCACTCTCTCTAACATGGGAAAGGGGGGGGGGATTTCTTCTATACTAAGTGAAGGTACACAGAGAAGGGTACAATTCTGTAGTGGGCAATAACACGTCTTTATGTGCACATAACAATGAAAAAAACATAATTTCATTGAGGCAGGGAGTGAATTTTCCTGATGTTATCTACAAAGTACAAATTCTTTGACTCATCTCTGTCCTTATCACCACGCTAATAACACACTAGGGATGTCTAAGGAGACCCAGGTTTTTTCTCAAGCACAGATTCCCAGGAGCACCCAAAAGCATTCACATATTAGTCTGTGACTATACTGAGTTCCTGGTCATGCAGGAAGGGACTCAAGTTGAGTGGCACAAAATGGACTGTCATGGGAAGTTGGTATTTAATGTAATTCCCTAACAGAGTAGCTCAGATACAGAAGAAATATTGTGATTATTATCATTTTTTATCATCTTCCTTCTCTCGGAGGAAATTCCTACTTTGAATTAAAAGGGTTTAGAATTAGATGTTACTTTCAATATGACCTATACCAAACTTTCCATTTCCAAGCAAGGAAACTAAGTTCCAGTGAGCCAACAATGTTTTCAGTCACACAATTGATGGAACCATTAACCAGGATTCTGATCTTCCTAGGCTAAAGAGCCCCAAAACACTGATGCTGTACTAAAATGGGAGCACCTACCATTATCTTGACAATGCAGTCTTCAGAGTTTTCTCCTACTGCACATTCAATGACTCCTCTACTGAACACACTCCATTCATCACATTTTATCTTTTCATCATCATTTACTGTGCACCACGTCACCTTCTTGTCCCCTGAGGGATGAATTCTGTCTAGGTCATTACCTGGGAAAAGAAGTCAAGAGTTTAAACCATTAATCAATTTTTAAAATGCACTATGCAAAAGCCTGAGCTATGACCAGTGAAAGAAGAAATGGCTTTCTGAAGGTTTGACCTTTTGAGTTTATTATGTATGGTAATACATTACAAAGTACATACAAACAAAGACCAGCGTCCTCAACTTAGGTCTGGGCCCTGAAAACGGGGGTAGTTAGACATTTATACATTAAAAACAATTATTTAAATAAAGCCAATTAATCAGAAGGAAACAATACAACATTGAGTCACCTAATTGGATGAAAGAGTAGAGATTTTCTAACTTGGGAGGAAAAGCACAAACAGGTACAATTCTTGAAATCAAACTTGCTCCCTGTGTATAAATAATCAGCACGGCAACAGTAACTGATTGATATGGAGCCAGTTTTCAGAGAAGAATTGCTTGAGATGTACAATTGTAAGAACTCTTACAGTTAGTTAATAAGAGAATCAGAATATAAGAAACAACACTGAATCACAGATCTAGACCTGAAAGAGCTCTCAGAGGCCATCTACTCCAACCCCTTCATTTTATAGAGGAATAAATGGAAGCAGAGAAAGTTTACACGACTTGGCCTAAGGTTCTGCAGGTAGCAAGCACTGTTTTTAGCCTAGATGCTTCAACCCTAGAAGAGAGCATTTTTATTTCCATTTCCACTCTCCCTATAGCTCGGATGTACTTTCCTTAAGTGTAATTAATAAGTATTAACTGTGTATATCAGATACATTCATATATACATATAAGATTTCCAAGATTCCTCCGGATTCCTCCTATCCCTGAAATTCTTTGATATATAATCGGATTCTCAAATATATTATATGTATATATAAAATATGTATAATATATATAAATATAAATATGAATAAATAAGTATAAGATCTTTCAAATGTTTGATTCAAATATATGATTTCTAGGGTCTCTTCCCCTGACATTCCTTGATTCTGTACTTCCCTAGTGATATCAACTAGGCATTGTGCTAGAGATTATGGATATTTAAAAAACAAAAGTAAAATATTCCAGAAGTTCACTTTCTAAATAATTCTTTTCTTCTTTTATCTTTTTTTTTTCCTTTTTTGCCTGAGGCAACTGGGGTTAAATGACTTGCCCAGGGTCACATAGCTAGGGAGTGTTAAGTGTCCAGGCCATATTTGAACTCAGGTTCCCCTGACTTCAGGACTGCCACTCTATCCACTCCTCCACCTAGCTGCCCCCTAAATAATTACTAATTAACTGATTTGACCTGGCCTTTCAAGGACTTCCCTACAGGATTTTAGAGTGTTCATTTTCCTTTGATGGCCTCTGTTTTTCAGGTCTTTAAAATGAGGGAAACAAAAACATACTCTCTAAGGCCTTTTATATCCTTGAAATTCCCTGACTATGATTAAGATTCTCAAACTTATGACATTTATATGATTGAGATCTTTCAAATATGTGATTCAAATATATGACTACGAAGGTCTCTTCTATCCCTGACAGTCCCTGATTCTGTACTTCCCTAGTGATATCAGCTAGAAACTATGACGGGTAGGAAGATTTTCTGAGTTGCTGCACTGAGGATCATAGATATGATTGGAGAGAGGCATTCTGAAAACTTTAGAAATAATACTGAATATAATGTAGAACTTCTGTATGTAGTTCTTAAAATGTTTGCCCCCTGTCCTTCATCAGAACTAACTCTATAAAGCTCCTCGGCTCAGATGGCAAATAGAACCATCTGGCCTAACAATCTACAGGAGACTAGTACAAGAAAGCAATTTAACTCCTCCGAATTTCAGTTTCTCCATCTTGCCAAAGATTTTGAAGAAGGATCGGATGCCTGGAAGCATTATAATGTCTTACAATGACTGCAACTGAGTTAGAATCATAGACCCATATGCTAATAATTTACTGCTTGGGCCCCCACTCCCCATCTCTGAAATGGACCAGAGTCTGCTTACCTTTCACAGGCTTGATGGCCTGGATGAATTTGTATCCTAGGTACAATTCATAGTCCATTTTTGGAGGTACTCTCAGAAGTCTATTAGCAGTGTCCTTAAATAGCAAGTCTTTTCCATGTTGGGAAGCAAATAGATTGAATTTCTTTGATTTGCCCTTGCCAAAATGTTCCTATTCAAGGGAAAAAGAAAACCATGAATGAAAATTGCTAACAAGGGAAGAGGTAACTCAGTGTGTGGCCCTTTTTGCCATATTCCTTCATGAGTTCAGTAATCTAACCTGTTTCCATACTTTTAATTATCATCTCTGTGCTTCACCAATCCCTTTATTCTGTCCTAATCCCTCTCGAGCTCCAATCTGTTTCTTTCCTCACCAACCACCTATTAGAAAGTTCTACAAACACCCAAAACAGATCTCATGATCTTGTCCCATACTCACATTTTTCTACTAAATGTTTCTATTTTAGTCCAGGCCTTCACCATCCATGTCCACTTTACACAGAATTCACTCTCTCTCCATCTCTGCCTCTTTGAATAACTTGTTGCCTTCAAGATTCAGCTCTTGTACTATCCCCTCTACATAAAATTTAACCTGGCTCCTCAACTGCTATTCATCTCTCCCAAATACTACTGTTCTGTGCTTTTCAGTCCCCTGGAGGAACTGATTATATGCTGTAATCCATTTATATTTTACCTCTTTCAGAACATCCTAACCATCTCTACCAATACCAGGTTTGTTGTGTAATCAGAGATTCCATCTTCTATATTTCATAATCTTGTCTATTTTGTAGATCCCTATTAATCTCCCAGTTTATCTATCTCCATTTATCTTCTCTAAGACTTTCATTTAATTGTATTCCAAAGCATAATGTACCCTAGCGCAGTTGAATAAGAAGCATCTTCTTAGTTCTTTTCTCTTTGAGAAATTACCTTTCATGACCGTAAACACTTGATTACACTGAGAATCATCTGTTCAATCATTTCTTCCAAAATAATCACAAAAGAAATATTCAGCAACACTAAACTTGATATCAAAAAGAATAGAGTTCCAATCTGGCCTCAGATACATAGTAGTTGGGTTGCTTTGAGCAAGTAATTTAATTGTAAAATGAGAATGACTTCTATGTGGCACAGTGCATAAGGTGTTGGGATGGAGTCAAGAAAATTCATCTTCCCAAGGTCAGATCCAGTATCTGATACTATTTATGTCACCCTGCACAACAACCCTGTTTACTTCAGTTTTCTTATCTGTAAAATCATCTGGAAAAGGGAAGGGAAAACCACTTTAACATCTTTAAAAGGATTAAAAAAGGAACAGGAAATTAGAACATAATAAGAACTTAGAAGAAGGAAAAAATGATCAATAGTGATATGAAAAAATTCTCTAAATCACTAATAAGTAAAGTTCTAAATTATTAGTAAGTAAAGGAAAGAAATTTAAACAACTCTAAGGTAATGCCTCATATCCCATCAAACTGACTTTGATGTTAAAAGCAAAATAACAATAGATTAAGGGGCTGTGGTAAAAGAGACACATTATATTTTTGGGGACCTGTGAACTACCCTAATCATATTAAAAAGCAATCTGGAACAGTGCAGAACTGTACACAATAAATGCTGCATGACTTTTTTTTTTCAAGAAAGGATATTTTTCCAGTAAATTTATTAATTTTTAATATACATTACTTTATGAATCATATTAGGAGAGAAAAATCAGACAGAGTAAACAAGAAAAACCATGGGAGATATTGAAAAAAAAACAAAAAAAAGAAATGAACATAGCACGTGTTGATTTACATTCAGTCTCCTTGGTTCTTTTTCTAGATACAGATGACATTTTCTGTATAAAGTTTATTGAAATTGCATTGGATCTGTGAACCACTGAGAAAAATCAAGTTTTTCATAGCGGATCATCCCTTGTTCTTGCAGTTATTGTGTATGATGTATTCCTGTTCCTGCTTATTTTGTTCAGCACCAGTTCATGTAAATCTTTCCAGGCCTTTCTAAAATTAGCTTGTTCATCATATTTTATAGAACAATAATATACCATTATCTTCATATACCACAACTTGTTTAGCTATTCTCCAATTGATGGGCATCTATCCTTTTCCAATTCTTTGCTACCTCAAAAAAAGAGTTGCTACATACACTTTTACACATGTGGGTCCTTTTCCCTCCTTGAAAATTTGCTTGGGATACAGACCCAGGAATGGCACTGCTGGGTCAAAAGGTATGCACACTTTTATAGACTTTGAACATAGTTCCAAATTTCTTTCCAGAATGGTTGGATCATTTCTCAACTCCAACAGCAATGCATTAGTGTCCCAGTTTTCTCACATTCCTTCCAATATTTATCACTATCTTTTCCTGTCAAAGTAGCCAACAAAGTGAGGTGGTATCTCAGAGTTCTTTTAATTTACATTTCTCTAACCAATAGTCAGAGCATTTTTTCATATGACTATAGATAGCTTTAATTTTGTCATCTGAAAATTAGGTCATATTCTTTAACTATCATTTGGTTATGACTTGTATTCCTATAAATTTGTCACATTTTTTAACATATTTTGGAAATGAGATTTTTATCAGAAACGTCGGCTGTAAAGATTTTTTCCCAATTTTGTACTTCCCTTTTAATCTTGTTTTTGTTGGTTTTGTTTGTGCAAAAACATTTTAATTTAATGTAGATTTTTAATTGTAATTTTTAAGTAAGATTTAAAAATTTAAATTTAAATTTAAAATTAAATTAATTTTTTAAATTAAAGTTGTCCATTTTTCCTTTGATACTATTATCTAATTCTTCTTTGATCATAAATTCCTCATTTTATGGAGATGTAGCAGGTAAATTTTCACTTGCTCTCCTAATTTGTTTATGCTATCATCCTTTATGGCCAAATCATCTACATATCCTTTCACTCTGCAACACCACTACTAAGTTTATATCCTAAAGAGCTCAAAGAAAAAAGGTCCATCCACGTGTACACAAATATTTATGGCACCTCTCTTTGTTGTGGCAGAGTTGGAAACTGAGGAGATGACCATCAATCGAGGAATGACTAGAAAAGTTATAGTTTATGAATGTGATGGAATATTATTGTGCCATAAGAAATAATGAAGAGGATGGTTTCAGAAAACCCTGGGATGATTCATGGGAACTGATGCAAAGAAGAGAGTAGAAGCAAGAGAACTATCTGCACAGTAACAGCAACATGAATAAAGACGATCAACTGTGAAAGACGTAGTAAATATAATCAGTGCAGTGCAATGCAATCAAAAAATGTCATCCAACTTCTGAGAGAAAGCTGATATTCAGATACAGATTGAAGCATATTTTTTCTTCTTCCTTTCTTTTTTCTGTTCCACCCCAATCCCAGAACAAGTCTAACTTGTTTTTTTTATTTTGATATGACTTCATATTTGTAATGAGATTTGTATTTCTTGTCTTCCCAATAAGTGGAGGAGTGAATGGGCAGAGGGACAGAACTTAGAAGTGAAAATAAAATTGAATTTTAAAAAAGGAGAAAAATGGGGATGGCCAATACCTGTGCAGTGGAGAGAAGTTCCCAGATCAGATCCTCCTTGCCATTCACACTTCGGGCCACAACAGCATGAGCAGCAATCCTGGCCAGGTGACAATCCTTGTACTGATCGAGAGGCCTTCTTGTGTTATCAGGGCACAGTAGCTCATAATTTTCCTTGTCAGCCTCGGTGAGAAGGTTGTCTGCAAGAAAAAGCAAAAATTCCAAATAAGACTAGAAAGACCATTCTTAAAGAGAATAAGCATTTATTAAGCTTCTATTGTGTGTAAAACACTTCGACAGGCATTAAATGAGATATATATTTTGAATAAAACTAAAAGATTAAAAAAAATCTCTGACTAAAATCTATAGTGGAATCAGAATTCTAGGCCAAAATGATGCTAAGCTGACTACTTTTTGTGCTTCTAGAATCTTGGCAATAGTCTGTCTTGAATTCAGGAATATGAATCTTCTTGACTCTAGACTCAGCACTTTATCTACTGAACCACTGAGAGCAAATTTTAAATACTGCCCCCTGAAGGCAATGTATTATGTACCTTAATGTAATTAATTATCCATTAATATTTTACTTTTTTAAAAAGAATATCTTAACATTATTCTTCTCCATCCATCTCTACCTTTCCACCTCTCGTGGCTGTTGATCCTTAATGATTCCACCTTTTGTGTCCTATATTTTTGTCTACCATGTAAGGTCCTCACTCTGAGGGACATTACAATTTAACAAGGCACCAAGGTGGGTAACTTCAATCTATGAGTATTAGGTGGTGGGAGGGGAAGTCGATGAAAAGATTAATAAATTGCTTTGTGCAGGGAACTCCAGCAGATGGTAAATGGTATAACACCACTGTGAACTAACTTTTAAAATTTTCTTCAGAAGAGCATTGTAAGAAACACGAGGGCAGGAAACAGAAAAAATAGACGGAGGTTAAATAAAGCTGTGTCCAATGCTTGAGATAGTGGGGAATTGGGCCTCTCTACCCTAGTACTTACCTAACACAGTTGTGTGCTTGACAAAACTCACTTCTCCAACACCATCCTTCAGACATCTAGGGAAAAGGAGAATCACAAGAATGGGCACAGTCCAGCATCAATAGCTTATCCCATGCTTTCCAATAGCCATCACAGACAGAAGCATATGCAGGATTTCCAAAGCAAAAGAATCCAGAGAGTATCTACTTCACCAAGGGCTTGTAAGGCAACAAAGGTAGGAAGTCCTAGAGCTAAGATTCAGACCTAAGTGCCCATCTCAGTCTCCACCAACTTCTCTAACTTGAATGATCCAATTCATCCCTTCTCTAATAATCAGGGACCCTTGGCTAGATTGCTAGATACTAAAGAGCTTTCTTAGCCAGGCCCTTTGTCTTTCTTCGGTTTAGGCTCAGACTAGGTGCAAGAAACTGAAAGAACTGTCACTGATAATATTAATACTAATAACAGTGCCTCTGCATATAATGCTATATGTTCTGCAAAGTATATATAGTACTATATACTATATAATACTATTATACTATAATACTATAGTAACCTCATTTGAACAAAAGTAGAAGTGGCTATGGAAGGAAGGGGACAAAGAACAGGCTCCCTGCTGTCCTGTCCCATTACTGGAAGACCAGGGTCAGGATGGTTGAAGTTAAGATGTGACTATTTATAGGACCCAAGAAAACCATAGAGATTGGGGGATTGTTCATAGACTTATAGATGCTTGACATTTCACCGGAGTTATGGGGAGGGTTCAACTTACTGGAATGCTCCTGAGTAGCCAAAATAAGGTTCTCTGTCCGAGCAGGCACACTTATCACTGCCTTTTCCGGCACACAAAGAACACAATTTAGGATTCCTTTGCAATGCACAGGGAACGCAGCTGCCTGAGAAGAACCTGGCCACAGCTAGAGAGAGAGAGAGAAAGAAACAGCACACGTGAGCAGTGTAAAGGGTATGTGGGAGGACACACAGAAACAATGTCCGTCTCCAGATATAAACTTTCTAGGCTTGCCTTCTTTCCAGAAGACATATCAATAGCAATCTGCAGGAACATAGAGATATGAAGTGATTGCTTTTCATTTTGGATGAATGAGTTCACAATGTCAACACTCTACTTCTAAATTCAATTTCAGTTATATCTTACTCTTTGTGACCCCTTTTTGGGTTTTCTTAGCAAAGCTACTAGAATAGTTTGCCGTTTCCTTCTCCAGCTTATTTTACAGATGAGGAAACTGAGGCAAACAAGTTAGTTAAGTCACTGAAACACCTAGCTACCCCACTAATTTCCCATTTTCATTCCTAACATACAATCCTGGGCCCATTCTTCAGGTGTCAATTCTGAGCCAATACCCTACGATAAATATACATCTACCCTCTAATTCCTGGAAAAGTTTCAAAGCCTAGAAAAAAATAAGTTAATTCTAGGAACTACTTTTTCAATATTAACCTGAGAGTCTATGAACTGGCTTTTTAAATATATATATATATATGTATTTTTTTTAACTTGTGATCCTTTGTGATCCTATATATTTTATTTTTTAGGTTTTACCAGACTGCTGAGAAGATTCATTACACCAAAAAAAGGATAAGACTCTTGAATTAGAAGAAGCTTCTGTAAAACATTCAAATGGTAGGGTGCTTTGCATACAAGAGGCAGCACATTGCTATCCAAGTCTGGGGACTTTAAGGGAACAAACTTCAGGCAAGAAATTGGGAATAAATAAAAAGTCAAAGGTTCAGATGATATTCTTTTTAGAGATCACAATTTCCTTTTTTTTGTTGTAGGAAACTGGGGTTGTGACTTGCCCAAGGTCACATACCTAGTAAGTACCTGAGGCTGGATTTGAACTCAGGTCCTTCTGACTTCAGTTTCCCCGTTGTCCCTGAATACACAATTTTCAAACACAAAGAAAACTACATCATGCCCAGACCTTTACTCATCCCTATTTGTCCAGAAAAATCTTTTTAGCAAATTTTATGTAAAATTTGCCTTTGATTCAAGACATACATTCAAATTTTGCACATTAAATCAAATAAATTGATAACAACAACAAATAATATTTTCTATTGTTGCCATTGTGTATGGTGGTGATATTTCTCTTAGTGTTCCAGCTTCCGATGTGTGTAGTGAATATGTGTTAAATGAATACAGAATATGGGAAAGTGATCAAAAAAGTGGCCTCTGATATTTTACATAATTGCATAACTGGATTTTTACCTGGTTTACATAATTGTATAAACTATAACAGAGTGCTTAGTGAGGGGGAGGGAAAAGAAAGAAAGATGAAAGGAATAGTATTGGGAATTCAAAACTTTTTTTTGAAAAATTTTTTTGCAAATCACTTTAACATGTAATAGTTGGGGAGGGGGAATAAAACATTTTCTTAAAAAAGAAAAAGAAAATTGACTTCTGAGTCAGGAAGACCTGAATTCAAAGTCCTGCCATGTACAGTCAAGTTCCTTGAACTCTCAGTGCCCCACAGTCTAAGTTTATAAATTATAGCAGAAAATTTTCCCCTCTTGAGAACTCATTTCACTATTGAAATCACAGAACTGATAGGGGAAAAAACTTAATAATAATAATAATAATACAGCTAATCACCACTACATTCAGAATCCTCACTGTACTTGCCAGCTTACCATCCTCGATGGGTTCTGGTGGTCCTTCCCACTGCAACAGGCCAAGTGCATAAAGTGTCCACACAGGGATGATCCACCCAGCTGACCTGCCCAGGCCAGTGTGACAGGACTTCTTGCCTTTGAGGTCCTTGAATTGGAAATCAGTTCCCTTCTTCACAACAGCCACAGCAAAGTACTGAGACAGAGGGTCTATACAACATAAAATAAACAGGAAGATTCTCAGCTAGGAGTCAAAGACAAGAAGATGGCATTCCCTGATGATCTCTTGAGGGGTGGGGAAATCCCAAGAAATATCTGATCCTGGACTTGGACTGATCAGGTAAAGGAAGAATTTAAAAATGCCTATAAAACATATACCCACACCCACATTTTTGTATACATACATATATACACACTATGTATACTTACATATATATAAAACACAAAATAATGAAAAGCAAAATGAACAGAACAAAGAGAACATTGTATAAAGTAATAGCAATATTGTTAAAAGAACAACTTCAAGAAAATAAGTTATTTTGACAATTATAAATACCCAAATTAACTATAAAGGACATATGAAGATACTACATTCATAAAAAAATCTGATAATTAGAAATAAGTGTAGAATTATATATACATATATATATATATATATATATATATATATATATATATATATATATACAGACTTATTTGTGTGTAATGGTGGCTATATTTGGAAGCAGTACAGGAGGGAAGAAAAAAAAAAGAAATCTACATGATGGCTTTGTTGTATGTTTAAAAAGGAATAGCAAGTTATGCATAAATAAATTTGCAATTTCAAATACAATCATCTTTTTTCCTATACTGTGTTATGGAAATGCTTATTTTATTCCCTGAATTAAGAATGAAATTTTTAAAAAAGAAAACTCTTCTTCGTCAGGAAAACTCTTCTTTGATAGGAGAAAATAATCAAGCTCCCTTTTCAAATCATTAAATTTTGAGAATTTTTCCAGTGGTCCTATTCAGGCAAATGAGTAGCTAAAAAAAGTCCCTAGTTTACATTTCCCAACTCTGCAGTCTCTTCTCAGGCAACTTCCCAGTTAAAATCCTCCTATTGTTCTGGTGACCTGAATGATGTCCCTTTTTTTTCCCCCTCTCTGCTCCTTACAACATGGATTTGAATTCTCCAGTGCCAGAACCACATAGAGAAAATAAGTTGAGGGGGCAGAAAGGGAGAAGGAGGAACTATTTTTATAAGGCCATTTTCTGTAACTAGAGAATTTCTGTAAGTTTTATTCCACAGCAGTAACCATATTCTCTCATTCTCATTTTGAGAACAACACTAACTTCACTTTCTGGATCATCAGAGTTTGATTCTTCAGCAACTCAAGGGTTGTCCAAAACTCCTATTCTGACTTGGGAGTCAATATATGCAAATGAAGAACTCACTTGCTTCTGTACCATAGTCTTCAGCAACAATGGGTTTCAGATTGTAGGGTAACAGACCTGCTTCATAGATAAAACCACCATCGATAGTCACAGCATCAGCCTCATCATCCTGAAAGAGATGAGTGAAAACAGCACTGAAGCCCCTTAGCTCTCAGTAAGGAACAGTAGGAACGCATGTAATGGGTAGGTTTGGAAGTCTGAGGACTAGAAAAACCTTAACAGAACTACATTGTCTTTTACCCTGCCTTAAGATAACTGAGAGGATTCAGTAAATCCTGGGTCTTGAGTCACAAAGACCTGATTTTAAATCTAGCTTTAGACACTTACTAGCAGTATGACCCTGAACAAATCATTTATCTCTGCAGCCTCAGTTTACTCAACTGTAAAATACAGATACTAACAGCACCTATTCTCAGGGTGGTTAAGAGGATCTGGTGAAGTCTTTATAAAAAGTATTTAGCACAGTAGGGATTTCACAAATCCATAGGTCCTTCCTGTTTTCCTTGGAACATAATAGAAGCTAAATATGCCAAAAGTTCTCTCTCTCATAAAGTGGGGGAAAAATCCCCCTCATTAACCTTTCCTGCCTGTAATTTCTCTGCCTTCCATTCAAACAGCATTTATGAAGCCCTTCCTGATAAAAAAAATGGCTAAGGAAATATTAATTTTTTTTGGTCTCTGCTCTTAAGAAATCTGCAAAGATAGTTGGATATGGAATTGAAAGCCAAAATTTGAATTCAAATCCTGGCACTTCTATTTACTGTAGGGACCTCTCTGAGCCTGTTTCCTCACCTATAACATGAGGGGACAGGATTAAGTAACCTTTAAGGTTCCTTCTTGCCCTAAATTTATAAGCTATGAGAATTGATAATGCTAAGTACGTAGGAGCGGGGCAGACATCCTTCTTTTCATTTGTACATCCATTGAATTATTAATTATTTACGTATCGTACCCTCCAAACCCAAAGGGTCCAGGTTCAAATCCTAACTTGCTTTAAATTACCTGGACAACCTCAGACAATCTTGCTCAATCTCTCTAGGGTTTCCTTATCTGCAAAAGAAAGGGGGAGGGGGGAAGGGAAGGAGAGCTAAACTGAGTGGCATCAAAGGTCCCTTTCAGATCCAAATCTATGATTCCATAATCTTTTACCATTTGTACTTGAATGCTTTCTTCACCTAAATTCTCCTCCATCCCTACAAGGTAGTCTAGAGGAATTATTGTGGCCAAAAATAAATAATAGTTCACCTGGCAGCTGAGTTCCAGATAAGGAGCATGGCTGCACTGATCTGGAATACCTCATCTGGCAGGTGCCCAATCACTAGACCCTCCCTTAGCTGATGTCTCTCCAATTTGTCAGGCCTTGCCAAAGCTTGCCCTTTGCTGGCTATTTGCAGATAGCCTTAAAGAAGTCAGGCTTCATTCCATGCCATTACAAGGTAGCAACAGAGCTGGCAATTTTTTTTTTAAATAACTGAGTTGCCATTACATTAAATCATTTCTGCATTTTTTTTCTTTTTTTTGCTGAGGCAATTGGGGTTAAGTGATTTGCCCAGGGGTCACATAGTTAGGAAGTATTGAGTGACAGAAGCCAGATTTGAAATCAGGTCCTCTTGATTTCAGGGCCAGCACTCTATGTATTCACTGTGCCATCTCACTGCCCTTTCCCTCTATGTTCCAAGCAGCTGCTTTGTCAGCATAATTCTGTCTCCCCCCTAACCCTCCCCCAAGCCCCTTTTTGAGGAAAGCCCTTTTTCCAGAATTACTGAGAACTAAGAGCTTCTTTGCAGTAGCTAGGTGGCACTACAGTGCACAGAGTGTTAAGCCTAGAATTAGGAAGAATCATCTTCCCAA